>NC_080077.1:3727371-4006528 GCF_949987535.1 Balaenoptera acutorostrata
CTGGTCTGGTGGTTGGACTGTATACATTTTCACACTCATTGAACTGTATCTTTCAAATTAATGCATTTAATTCCATGTAAGTTACACCTAAGTTAAAGTATGAGCGACAAAAATATACAATCTAGAAGTATGATTCTGTGATAAAATATGATATACTTTTGTTTCAAGTGTTTTGTTCTTAAACAAGGTAGAGTATGTCAATTATATCAGTAGGCCTTTAAGTGAAATCTTTAAAAATAATTAAATAGAATGGTCCTTAATTCACCAAATGAGATCAAAGCTCATTTCTGTGAGGTGATTAGGAGTTCATGAGCTCATAGAAGCAGTTCACAAAATTCTGCATGGTACTGAGCCAGCTTTTAATCTATTTTAGGATTATTAGTGAATTCAATATTCATGCATTTGACACGGCTTTGTTGGCCTTTCATAGATTTTCTTGTGAGGATTCCATAGTGATGTATGTAAGAAATTGCATAATTTGAGCCATTCTGCGTTGTCCTAGGAAATGGAAGACATGGAGTTCAGCCACAGGGGGATTTTACAAAGGCTCAGGGCTGCCCTCGTTGTGGGAAATGTTTATCTTCTCCTTTCCATTCTCTAGAACCTTTACTACACTTGAGTTAACACAGACATTTCCCCTGTAACTAGGTTACATATTCCACCACCTCTGTCATAGACACAGGTTCGCTCCAAATGTTCCGTACGTGGCATCATCTATAACTTGACAGCTGTTTCTCCAGTGAGAGCTGCTGTGTGTGGAAATAGCTCCATTGAGCACTGTACCAAGTGGACAGATATCATCTCCAAATTAGGCTAGTTTTTACATCTAGCTCCTTGTTTTCTTGCTCTAGCAATTTCTGCTCGAAAGAAACATGGCAAGGGCTCTCTTTCCTGACTCTGCTGGCGCATTCACGGGGCAGGTGCCTCCAGGGCTGGCTGGTCCGCATTCACGGTAGCCGGGAGTTCTCTGCATATGGTTTAAAAAGGATGCTTCTCCAGAGCTGTTTTCTATCTATTAGTTAATGTGCAGTCTATAAGCTGGAAATATACTTTTGAATAAAGTTTATTCTGTTATTTTACTGTTTATCTTTGCTTAACAGCATGGTATCGTTCTTTGATTGTGAATTCTTGTTCTCTTTTGGGACTCTGTTCCAGCAGCAGTTTCTGGTGCAAGCATTTACTTCAGCCCACTAATGTTTTTCTCCTTTTATGTAAATATCCAATTTAGTTTAGTTTGTTTTATACCTTTAATAAATTATTTATCTGCTATTTGAATTTTTGTAGTTAAATATATGATTATATTTCTTAGAAGATAATTGTTAGGGATAGTAATTGTAATTGCTCCGATAGATAGTTAATGAATGACAGACATGGCCTCTCCCTTTATACCTGGAATTAATACTAAAACACAAAAGATGCTACCATTCATCTGAGGACATCAATGGCAGACTTTGGCCAAGAATGACGTTACCTAATATCTAGAGAAGTGCAGCCTTTATTTAAATTAAGAATCACTGTATTTCTCAACCGTAAGCAGAGAGATTAACGTAGTACTTACAAGAGCATTTTATTTAGTTACATGTGCATACCCATGTTAAGCCTAAAAATGTTTAGATGGATTATTTTTTCTTCCCTACCAATTATTTGGTAAAAAATTAATATTTAAGATTAATATTTTTCATAACAATTCTCAAAGTATTGATATTATCTTTATTTATTTTGTGATATTTTTGTGTTAAAATCAGGGTGGCCAGACTCCCTAGTTGGTCTGGATCATTCTCAGTTAATACCTGTTGTCCTGATATAATTAATATTAGTGCTCACTTTCACTCTCAAAACTCTTTTGTCTTAGACATAAATTATAACGGTATAATGTCCTGTTGAGCATATCAGAGGACAGAATGCCATACGATGGAAGTAATTGCATTCCAGGCTTTTGTCCACTTGTTGGGCCCAGAGTTATGGGTAACTGTGACACTGCTGAGCATGTAGGAGGGTTCAGTATTTGTCAAGCAAACAAATAATCCAAAACGACAAAAAATAAAGAGTGTAGGTTTCATAATGTGATCTTATATTCTTCTTATGTCTTCAGTGGCATTTTGTGTCCTGGTAATTTTCCAGTATTTTACATGTACTGATGAAGCTGGAAATCTGCCCTTCCTGGCATCCAGTCCTTTCTAAAAAAGGACAGTATCACGTCAGATATCTCAACTCTCTGGGTTTTTTTTCCACAAGTATTCTCTAGAGCATGACAGATAATCATTTTATATCAAAAGATATAGTGTATTCTGAATGAAGCCAGTTGGCCGCATGTGCATTAAGTGTTTTATCAGTTAGGAAAGCGTTTAGTTTACAGAAGATAAATCCTAATGACTAGTGTCTTAAAATGTAGGGTTTTATTTTTTATCCTATTGCAAAGAGTCTGAAGATAGGTAGTTGCTGGCTTAAGTTCAGCTGCCCAGTGATGCTTTCACGACACCAGGCTTTTTGTGTTTTTTCTGCTCCATCATCCTTGGCGTGTTGGCCTCTTATTGGTCTCTTACTCTTGGGTCAGCTGGACTTTACCCAGATCATTCTCTCATTTTATGGCTCTCTCAGTCTTTGTTCCACTCGGTCTGGAGCTGAATGTCACGTAATCTCTTCCTCATTGCTGGGAGTCCTAATATTCTGACACTTCTTCCCTACCTTTTGTCCTTACCACTGGTCCTTGCCACCTGCCCTTGACATTTACTATTATGTCTTTTTTAAATTTAATTTTTATTTTATATTGGAGTATAGTTGATTTACAATGTTGTGCTAGTTTCAGGTGTACAGCAAAGTGATTCAGTTATACATATACACATATCCATTCTTTTTCAGATTATTTTCCCATATAGGTTATTACAGAGTATTATATTGAGTATAGCTCCCTGTGCTATACAGTAAGTCCTTGTTGATTATTTTATATATAGTATGTATATATGTTAATCCCAAACTCCTAATTTATCCCTCTCCCCCTTAACTTGACATGCCCTTAACATTGACTATTATGTCTTGTATGAACTTGACATTGTAGCCACAACTGTGCTTAAAAATATTAGGTAATTTTATTATTTTTTATTTTGAAAATGAAGCAACCAGAGACTAGATATGTATGAAAGTCATTGCTATGTGTCTTTCAAAATCAGATGAGTGACTCACTTTTATATTAGACATACATACAGTTTTATTTTTACAAATATCTCCCATTTAGTAATGAGTATATTCTTTAAACTTTTTAAATAACAGAGCCTGCCAAGTGATTTTAGGGCCCCAGAAATGAATTATTAGATAAGTTTAAATCTAATTTATAAAAGGGGACTTGCTAGTGACATAAAAGGTGGAGAGGAGGAGAAATAAAGTGCACCAAAAAGAGAAAAAGAAATTGTAAACTAATTTATTCCTTCACTGAAAATGTCCTTCAATACTCTTTCCCTAACCACAGTTAAACCACAGTTAACCACAACTAAAATGAATGTCACATTTGGAAACCAGCTCTGGACTCAAAGCAAGGGTAGGCAAAGGGTAGCTTAGTTTTTCACTGAAACAACTAGTGATCATTGCCTCCTTTTGACAAAAACTGAACAGAGCATCCATAGAAATCAGAGCACTATTCTTGAATAACAGCATCTTTCTTAATGGACGAAAACATATAATCTTGCCTAAGGACCACTTTAGCAAACATTATAAAAGATCAAATGTTTTTTAAGTTATGAAATCAAGTTAAAGTATCCTTTTAAATGTTAAAATGACAAATATATGAGTTAGTAGTAGCTTTTATAATTTTTATTTCCATGTATTTCATGTTGGAATTGCCTTCCTAAAACATGTATTTAAAAAATCAACTAAGTGCAGAATTTTATCCTTAAAAGCTTTCGGAAATATATGAATGAAAATGTTTATTCTCTTAATCTCAGGGAATATTTGTACCCTTCAAAGACATTCCTTTGCCACCATTCTTCCGAAGTCTTTCCTTAATTTAGATTTAGGTGCATATCAAAGAAAGGGTACGTTAAACGCTTGACCAATTCTTTAAACAATTCAGAAACAGAGCTAGAAAAGATGTACGCTTTCACACGGCTACTGCTCTGTACTTTGTTCGTGTGGTTTCCTTTATTCTTAGACCTTAATGCAGTTTCCTGTAGCATTTTGTCAATGTGACACCAGTGATCTGTCTTTACCTGCAGTAGTAAATGTACGAGGGCCTCGTTCTGCTAGGTGTGTTTTATGTTTCAGCCGAAGAACTTGAAATGTAGGGAAACTAATTTCTAGCGTGAAATCACTGATGTCTTCACTTGATTTAAAGTAATACAGAGTTGCCCGTGTTAGGAGGTCAGAGTCATCAACTCTGGGAGTAACACAAGGATTCTGTTAGGCAAAGAAATTTTAAGTTAGAATATGTTTTTAATAACAGCAAATCCCTCTGAGACACATTTGCTCAAGACTGATTCTGCATTGACATATAATTTTGTTTTCTCTCTTCTTAATGGTGTTTTTCAAAAAGCAACACAGGGTTCCACAAAAACAAGAATTGAGAACTTAAAGTTTATTGAGTGAGATCATCACTATATCATGCTGATGTTTATATTAAAGAGTTATTATTTGTGTCTTTGGAAACAGCAAGATTCTAAAATCTTATCTATGATTTTGGTTCTGCACCTGTTCAAATAATATTCTCAGAATCTACAGCATCCTTAGTCCAGTTTAATGTTTAATAAATTAACCAAAATAGGTCATATTATGAGAGAAGTACAGTAGTTTTTATAGACATGATTTAAGTTAGTACAGTGATTTAAAATGCCTTGAAGATAAGTTTTAAAACAAGAAAAAAAATCATTAAAATGATAATTTAAGGGAAAACGGATTTAACCTAGTCTCTTTTCACATGCTATGTATGACCTAATTTTAAAATAAAACAAAGGGATTAAAATAAAGCTAGATGACAGTTTCTAAGGAAAACATCCACTTGTATACCCCCAAGCGCTTGCTTTTTATTTAACCACTTGACGCCACTTTACTGACCTGCTCTAACAGTTACAATTAAGACGCCTCCTGATAGAAGTCTGGTCTTTGATCAGCTCTTTCTATATGCACACTCTAAGATAAGCAGGACGTGCATTTGTTTTCTTTTTTTTCTGTTGTTTTGGTGACAATCTTGTGCCGGGTCCCCAAAGCCTAATGGCATAGATTTTCTTAGATTAGTAGAAATGTTGGCTTTAAATTCATTTTTCTATTTCTGTGCAATTTAATATTTAAATGGTTCAAATTTCAAATGTATTTTTCTGTGTGAACAACAGCTTTTTAGCGCCCACTATGGGCTGCTCCCATGTGCTGGGCGGCCTGCTTTTGGCCCCCAGATCCACTAAGCTCGTCTTCCACTTTGACCCTCAGGGGCAAGTCACTCAGCTCCCTCGCCCTCCCTCCAACTTCCATCTGGATTCAGCCACGGGTGGCGTTGACAAGAGATCAGAGGGCAGGAGGAGAGAAGAGTTGGTGTGTTCGTTCCCCTCGCTTCTTCCCTGTGGGTCCCCGGTTTAATAGCGCTTCTGGGGGCAAGACCTCAGGCCCTGGCTAGCTGTCCTTTGTCCCTCCAGGCCCAGGGTGGGGACCTGCCCACTATCACTGGCCCTCAGTGCCTTACTATTCCTTGGTTTCCCTCCAGGCCATGTGAATAGTCCCTTCAGTCAATCCTCCAATTCTCCTGGGTGTGTCATCTGTTTCACGTCAGGATCCTGGCTGATATAACCTTGTATTGAAGTAGGTATTAAAGTTACTGTGTTTTACAACTGGGCTATGTTTCTTAATTTTTCTCCCACTTAAAGACTTAGTTGGTATGTGGGAGGTTGCAATGAGGTCAGAGCCTAGTAAACAGTGAGGGTGGAGAATCAGAGGTACTGAGTATTACATTTCCAGCTCACTGTGGAAATCTAGCCAGCCTTTCAGTCTTTTTGAATTCCAGTTATTCACACAAGTGAGAAATTGTAATAATAATCATATGAGAATTCATTCTTTATTTATCTTCACAGTGCTACCTGAAATCTTTTGTAAAGTTGCTTATATGTTTCGTCTGCGTGGTTCTCCTTCTCTTCCAATAGGACATCGTATCCTCGGCTAACTAACTTTACAGAGTCTGTGGCATGGGATGAGGGGAGCAGGGGAGGGGGCAGTGGGGCAGAGCTGGGGCTTCCTTTTTGGCCACCAGTAACTCACCTGAAATCCTGCAGGCTGTGTGGTTTCTTTTCTCTCCGTCTTGTAAAGTTCTGTGATTCCATGATCGTGGGATGTGGGAAGAGAATTTTAAAATAGGCTGGCACTGGGAAGGCAGACGTACGCACTGGCGAGGGGCGCTCGCTTTCAGGTCGGAACCTCTGCTCACCTGTGACAGGTCCTGTGTTTTAAGCTGCTCTACCCGGTCTGGGATGATGCTGGTGGGTGGGGAGAAGGGAGGAGGGAAAGACAGGGAGAGAGATGTCTCTTATTGTAACTCCTGTGGATGTTAACGTATTTCAACTTGGCTCTGCCTCTAACGACTGTAACCCTCCTACTTTCTTTGTCTCCACTACTGTCACCTTAATTCAAGCTGCCGTCCGCGCGCATCTGGACTGCCGTGTGTTCTCCTAAACGGCCTCTCAGCAACCTCCCTCCCCTACAATGCTACAGTTCATCCTCCTCTGGGCAGAGCTGAGGGATCTCTTTAAAAGTGTGTCATGTCCCTCTTCTACCCACAGCTGCCAGCATCTCACCGTCAGACTTGGTCCTGTCGTGTCTGGAGACTTAGCAGCGGCCTGGCAGCACCTCGCTCCTGCGCTTCTGCCAGACTGGCTCTCTTGCTGTTCCTCCAGCACACCTCACCTATTCCCATGTTAGGACTTGTACGCACACTGCCGTCTCTACTGGACTCTCTCTCTCATCTTCATATTTTTGCCTCTCTTAAAATACTTATTTATTTATTTGTTTGTCTGTTTGCACTGGGCCTTAGTTGCGGCATGTGGGCTCCTTAGTTGTGGCATGTGAACTCTTAGTTGCGGCATGCGTGTGGGATCTAGTTCCCTCACCAGGGATCAAACCCGGGCCCCCTGCATTGGGAGTGTGGAGTTTTATCTTCCTTGCACCACCAGGGAAGTCCCCTAAAATATTTTTTATATAGACTTGTTGAGTGAAAATCTCTACCTTATTTTCTACTTCTCCCCGTTGGAACATTAGTTCTACAAGAGCAGTGCGTATTTTGTTTATTATTTTCGCCGTGCCTGATACATACAGGCATTCAAAACTTTTTGGAATAAATGAATGTAGTCAACCGCCCCCCACCCCGAAATTACCCCCGTAAGAACCATCTGTGATAGAGGCGTTGTGTTGGCCTCTTACTGCAGTGCTCTTAGTGAGGAGGCTTTGCAGGATCATACCAAGAGCACAGTTGGCATAAACTCCGTCCCTTTCACAGTTGGTTATTGGAATACGTTACGAATTAGGTTTATACCATTAGGTCTATATTCCACTCATAGAAAGAAATAAAACAATTCCAGTTCAGGTTAATATTTCCGGAAAACCATGACCATCTAGCTGATTTGTCATGGAGAGTAAAAAATGAGTAATTTTTATTTATTAAAGGCATTTAGTACAAATTTTCTTATCTGTCTTATTTTTTACTTGTTTGGTTAACAGTAAAATACTCTTAAATTGTTTTGTCTAAGTAATTTTGATAGTGAAATCTAAATGATAGCTAGGTTATAAACTTTTCAACCCTAGTAGTAGAAATGCTACCTATGGAATCATATCCAGTGAGAAAACTGGCTCCACATGCTTTCCAGTGCCCAGTTCTATTAACATTTTTTCATAGATTTATGAGATAAGAAATCTTTTATGAGATAAAGCTTATTACAATATTTAACCAAAAGAAATAAATGCTGATTTTTTTGTGTGACTGTAGATTGAATGAGATTGAATTATTTCTGTCTCATGAAATAATTATTTGTTAATAAAATAATCGGGTTTTTTTTCATGTTCTATTTCTGTTTAAATGAATTTATCTGTTGAGCAAACAGATAATATACTTGTTGCTTTAGAAGCCCAAATCCAGAAATAAATATTCTTCTTTTAAACCACAAGGTGCTTAGGAAACTACCTCGTCAGGAAACCATGGGGTTTCCTGATCATTTTAAGGGATTTGCATCTTCACATGGCATCTGTTTTGGGGTCACAGGATGGGTACACGTCTCATTGACGTTTTTAAAGTTATCTAGTCTTCCCTGTTAGAGACATGATACCCTTTTGACATGTGTCCTTAGTGAAAAGTAAAGTTGTAGAAGATACCATTTAATTAGGCTAATGGGCTAAACAAAATTGGCTGATGGGAAATGAAAGAACCTTACGAGTGATTGGCATCAAAGGAACCTGCTTTAGGGAACACCACTAAATCAGAGACTGCCCACGCGACAGACAGATGCTCTTACTATGCTGTGGGCCTGGTGGGCAGGCTCAGGACCCAGGGAGTACTGTGCCCACAGATGGGGATTGTCTGTGCACCTCCAGGAAATAAGGCGGCCTTGAGCAGCCGTGGAGTCCTCAGATGCATTAGAATTTAGGTAGGAGCTGGACTTATGACATCTTCTCACTTGTTATGTGGTTTTGTGTCTTTCTCGATAATTTGCCTTTTATTATTATGTAATTTGCTTTGTAAAAGTTAATGTCAGTAATATTAAAAGCTCTTAATAACTAGTACTTAGTGCCACCATTAAGTGTAGACTTCATTTAGGGTAACCACATGTCACTAGAGCAGAGGCATTAAAATTATAGGGGATATGTCTGTTTGAATTCTTTTAAGCAATTTTTATCTTTCTCCAAGAGGAAATATTAAACCAAACCATATTTAGAATAAAAAATCAGACCTAGAACACACAGCTGTGAGTGCAAAGCAATTGAAAAGAAAACTCCTTTTAGTTGGGAAGTTGGAGCTTGTAAAGTGTTTGGAGACATCACCTTTCTCTGCAGGTGGGGAGATGGGAGTGAATTCTGGAAATCTACATCTACTCTGGCCTTGTCTTGAGCCAGTTATACCTTGAAGAAATCATTTCATTTGCACCTCAGGTTTTCCTTATATAAAACGAAAGGATTGGGACTTTTTTCTTCAAGGTTTCTTCTCACTCTAAATTTCCAAAATTCCATGAAAGTCAAAATCTGGTTTGTGGCAGTAAAATATAGCAGGGGATTTAGATGGCATCAGGGCCATGCCCACATAATATTTTATTTCAACAGTAACAATCAGGCAGCAGGAACACAGGATATACGCTTCATGGAACTAGGGACAGAAGTGACTGATGTTCTTACAATTAAAGCTACACTGTTCTTTAATCCTTTATTTTCTTGCCTGTTAGTTGTATCTGCTCTGTAACACTATCGTTCCCCCATCATGAAGCGATGCCCCGTTTAGGCCTCTCTCACCCCTGAAAATACAGAAGTCTTTCCAGTTGTTCTTATAAATTTGCAAATGCTGCAGTGACCAGTTTTATATTATTGTGTTCTAGAGACCGTGTCATTGGTTTAATGATGACTGCCTGTGATCTTTGTTCTGTGACAAAACTGTGGCCAGTAACAAAATTGACGGCGAACGATATATATGCAGAATTCTGGGCTGAGGTATGTCCTTGATTTTTATGTGAACATAGATAATATCAAGAAATGAGAAACAGTTGGGAAGAAATTAAATATACGGATAATTTAGTAACAGTATCTTAGTTGCTCATGCTGCTAGTTACTTAAAAAAACTATTGTTTAGCATTTATACAGGTATGAAGTAAGAACAGTCATTCTGTAACATCTGACTTGAATATGTGTGTAAATTCTCTGATCTCCACTGAAATAGTTCAGGAACTGATTCCCTGAACAGTAGTGCAACAGTTTTCCTTATTTAATAGCCAATCTTTTGTCATCCATCCAATAAACCGCATTAGGCCGTCTCTTTTATGGCAGCCACTGGAAAACGTACTAAGAGGGACCCACAATATCATGGGCTTTATGTGCCTGCAGCTAGAAATTCGAGAGACTAATCACGTTGTACCGTAGAAACTGAGATTATGTAAATATACCAAATGGTCAATTCAGCTTCAAATTATGACTTCTGTGGAATATGTGGGATGTTAAGCCATGAATTCCTGACATGTGAAACAACCATGTGAATTACTTTCATGAATACCTTTTCTAGACTGAATTATCCAAATTATCAGAAACATGTGTTTACTCCTTGATTTGCCATGAGTAAGTAGAATATAATTCTCCTATTCAAATGAATCCACAAATACTTAGATCCCTGCATATTCAAAGATTATGGGGAAAAAAACTGTAAAGTGTTTGTGCACCTCATTTGTTCTGAAGAAGTAAAAATAAATTTGGAGGACAAAAAGTTCGGTAGTCGATGGTTCAAACCATAAATCTCGTCCATGTAGAAGAATGGATGTAAAAAGCAAAAAACAGTAAATCATTCAGCTAACGATTAGTAGAAATAGTCTATAATGTTGATCTGTCTTATAATTGCAAAGCCGAAGAATTTTTGTTGGGTGAGGACCACAGGCCTTGAGTTGAATATACTCAGGGTGTTATTTCTCAAATACACAATGCATACATTGTGTAGGCATCCTCTTGCATGGTTTTTTTTTTCTTCTTTATTTTATTGTGTGTGTGTCAAAATCTGGTTACTATCAGACTCAGGAAGATGGTTTTTAGATATACATGTCTGAGCTGTAATGTTTGACTTTATTATCACAGTCAACTTAATTTGCATGTGTGTCTAAAAGTAGTAACCTAGAATTAATTCTATAAGTACCACATAAGAAAACTTGTCTGAAGCTAGCTTATTGTTTTGCAAATACTTTTATTTAGTTAACTATGACATACTTAATACCATAACAACTATATTTGGATTCGAAAATACGAATCGAAATGTGGGAGATGTGTAGATTTTTTCCCTTTCTATTGCCCATTGGTTAGACAGTCCACAGGGAGCAATCAGCTGCCAGTATGCTCATAGATGACGTCTGCAGGGGGCTCACAGGCCGGGGGTGGAAACAGAAGTGTAATCACCAAGTCTTGTCAGTTGATCTCCTAGACGTTCATAAAGTCCACGCTGCCCACCTCAGCCCCACACTCTGTCCCACCCCTTCAGAGCCTCACCAGATCCCGCCTGGGTTACTGCAACATCTAACTGGCTTCCTTGCCTTTATCTTTTAGAATCAGTGTAACAGTGATTAAGAGTATATAGTCTCTGGTGTCATGTTGCTTGAGATGAAATCCTTGCCTTAGTACTGAGACTGAGCCCTCAGACCAGTTCTCTGACTCATCTCTGTGCTTCGGTGGCCACGCTTGCCGGTTCAGGACGACTTTAATTCTGTTTATGTCAGTACCCCACCTCCCATCTTCCGTCTCTCCACGCTGATATGATAAAGGTGAAAATCGCGCGCTTGATGCAGCAAGCGCCCTGCCTCTCCAGCCTCTCCCACGTCTCAGCCCCTCTGTCCTCTGGGTCCCTGACCGTGCTGTGCAGTTTCATCTGCCTGGGGCTCCTTCCCTCCCCCCTGCAGCGCCTCCCCCCTGAGCCCCAGACACCCCTGTGCTCCTGCACACACGGGCCATGGTGTCCCATTGTTTTCCTCGTCAGTATCAATCCTTATTCAGGTACATATTCAAATCACTGCTTATTTAAAATCTTTTTATATATTGGGCTTGTGAAATCCTTGAGCAAGGGGCCTAGTTATTTTCATTCACTTAGGACAGAAAAGAAAAAAAGCTTGAGAACTACTGCTGTTCATATTTAAAGCAACAACACCAGAGCAAACTCTATACTTCAAGTGCCTTTACGTAGTCAAGGCAAGTGTCTTTGTCCTGTACACAAACATTCTTAACAAGGGTTATAGTAATTTGTCTCTAGACCTTATCTTAGCAAATTCAGGGTGGTTTTAGTTATTCTGTGCTTTGGATTTCTGAAAACAAGCATAATTAAAATAAAATAATAAAATAATTAAGAAATGTGAGGGAAGAGTGTGAGGTATTCAGGAAAAATTTTAACAATCTTTAACCTTAAAAAATAAATAAAAACAGTAAGATAATTTTTAAAATCTATAAAACGAGGATAATAATATCGAACTTATAGTATTTCATGAAGATTAAGTGAAATAATATTACAAGTTGCCTAGCCCAGAGCCTGCGATATCATACATCTTTAATAAACATCTATAATTTTTAACCATTATGCTGATGTCTAGCCAGTTATACTGTATCTCTACTGACATGTTTTAGTAGACTATTGTTTATTATTGATGTATCAATATTCCTCTTTAAAGCCTAGCTTCACCTGGTGCATTGCATGTGAAAAATCATCTGAAGAAGTGAGATAAAGCCCTTGAGGTTATTTCACATTTTCTTCTTGTGTTCCTCCTCGCACATTTATCTCCTTTTATTACTAACTTTCACTAACTTCTACAAAATGAAACCAGGAGAGATGGCTAGGTTTCTGGTAATTCAGTACAGGAGAGGAATATCAGGATAAAAACCTGCAATAATACATTACATTTTTTTATTATTCTGACGTTTGTTTGGGTCATTAAGCAGCAACATTATTCATTTTGAAGCAAATTAACGAAAAAAGGGAACAACTCATCAATACCAAAGTTTCATAACAGTTTATACAATTGAGAGAGCCTCGTTTTCCCCTGTTTCTCCCAGGGTGATGAAATGAAGAAGCTGGGAATTCAGCCTATTCCCATGATGGATAGAGACAAGAAGGACGAAGTCCCACAAGGCCAGGTATGAATTGTGTTGCAAAGTCCAACCGTTTACAGCGGCCATAACAGCGGATATGAATGAAAAGCACATGCAGTCTTACAGGACCTGGAACCACCCGAAATCTCCATTTAGACGGACTTGGAGGATAGTAGGACCACGAATGGGAAATCCCAGCTGGAGTTAAAGGGTTCACAGCTAGACTTGCCATCATCACCTCTTCTACGGATGAAATTGCAGCCAATTGCAGGCTTTCTTTTCTTACTTGAAACAGAGGGGATGGATGAATTTGAATTGTTGATATTTTTAACAAGCAGAAAATATTTGTCATCAAATGTACAAAGATATTTTTGGAGAATAACATGATAGATTTTGACTAGGTCCACTTTTCCTAACAAATAATGCATATATTTTAGTACATTTTGAGTTTTGTCTTACCACAAACTGGCACTAATTGTTCTCTTTTCAGGTCTTACTACATAATTTATGTTAATTTTTGATGTTTCGAGAGCTCTTGTGCCTTGTTAGTTTTGCATGTGTGCGTGTGTGGTGTGATATATTCCTTTTATCATGGTCTTTTTAAACGCTCAATCTTCTAACATCATAATAAGGATGTTAGTTACAGACAAATAAATATAATATAAAATTCAGTTTAGAAAACATTTCAGAAAATTCACAAGATGATGGTTTTGGATAAGTTCTCAAACTTTCCTACTTTATTTAAAGTTAAGTTATTAACTCTTAATGCAAAAGTTTAAGTTTGTCCACAGCTCTTGGAGGGCACAGCCCAGCAAGAGGTGGCGTGATTTTCTCACCATCGTTGCCTCTGGGGAGCAGTTTACTCGTTCGTATCCTTAACCAGTTCTTCTAGCAGGAGACTCACTTTCCTTCTCTGCTGACTGTGTACTGACATGCCTACCAAGCATGTTGCAGGTGGATTTTGCAGTTTAGTTTTATTTTAACATTGTTTGTGGAACTTTCCCGTATAGGTAATCACAGTGATTATCCTTTCATGTCTTGTGCCTGCTTTTCATGTCACATTGTAAAAGTCCTGTCCCACGCTGAGATTATATAAACATTTGCCTATATTTTCTTCAGTTATTTTTTTATTTCATCACTTTATATTTAATTTGTTAATTCATTTGGAATTTATCTTGTTATATTGGTAAGATAAGGAGCTGATGATATTAGCTTTTCCTTGTAAATAGTTGAGCAGTCATCCCAATAGGGTACATAAGAGAACTGAAGATGCCGTCAGGGAATGAACTTTGTTCTCATGTTATTTCATTAAGAGTAGTATGTTTCTGGGCTTCCCTGGTGGCGCAGTGGTTGAGAATCTGCCTGCCGGTGCAGGGGGCACAGGTTCGAGCCCTGGTCCGGGAAGATCCCACATGCCGCGGAGCAACTAGGCCCGTGAGCCACAACTACTGAGCCTGTGTGCCACAACTACTGAGCCTGCATGTCTGGAGCCTGTGCTCCGCAACAAGAGAGGCCACGATAGTGAAGACGCCCGTGCACCGCGATGAAGAGTGGCCCTCGCTTGCCGCAACTAGAGAAAGCCCTCGCACAGAAACGAAGACCCAACACAGCCTAAAATAAATATAAAAATAAATAAATTAAAAAAAATAAAAGAGTAGTATGTTTCTGCCAAAATTCCAGATCCATTTATAGTCTTAGAGAATTTTAAATAAAATATTTCTGTGATCAGCTAGTATTTTACCAAATATATTGCCTCTCACTTGAGATTACTCTGAAATTATTCTTTGCCATAAAAATAAAAGACTCCACTTCCCAATAATTAGTCTCTCTCTCGAGACCTTCTGCTCCATGGCATCTGCTAAATATTGACATAAGAAAGTCTGTGCGTGAACTGTAAAGTGAAAAATGGAAATGCATTTATTCTAGCAAGATGACTATGATGATAGACTTTACAACAGGAGAAAGCAGAAAGGAACCAAGTAGATTTGACTCTTCTATATTCCTTGGTGTGTCTCACCGAAATTCAGTTAAGAAACTGCTAAGCCATGGTTTGCCGGTCACTTTATCTAAGGAGCCAGTTTTATCTTGTACATGTTGTCAACCATTAGGGCAGTTATTTGTAGCCAGACAGTCTGTCTTCTCTGGTTAATCATCCAGCAGCTCTTTCCCATGTGGCCTTCAAAGGCCAGTCGGGGCCAGCATCACTTATGTGCACAGTGGCCCAGAATAATTCCTAATAAAATCTTCTTTAATATATTTTTTAAAGTATCACAGACTAAAAACTTTAAATTCCAACATATTGAGAGAGCTGTTACCTCAGAGGGCTATGATAAAGTCAGTGAGATTTGTCGTAGGTCCAAAAAAAGGAGGGAGGAGATGAAGAAAATTTCAGTAAACCAAATGAAGTACCAAAGCTAAGAGTAACAAACAAGACACCCAACAGTGGGTGATTCCTGAATATTAAGTTGGCGAAGAGTCACCCATGTAGAAAAGTAGCAGATTTGACTTTGAAATGCTTAACACTTAAAGTACTAAATTTGACCAGAGACAAAAATAGGACCTGAATTATAACTGATCTATAAATAGAATCCCATTGAATATTGTACTTGGGTTTTAGATTAACTTCTTTTTATGTTTTTTTTTAAATTAATTAATTTATTTATTTTTGGCTGTGTTGGGTCTTCGTTTCTGTGCGAGGGCTTTCTCTAGTTGCAGCAAGAGAGGGCCACTCTTCATCGCGGTGCGCGGGCCTCTCACTATCGCGGCCTCTCTCGTTGCGGAGCACAGGCTCCAGACGCGCAGGCTCAGTAGTTGTGGCTCACGGGCCTAGTTACTCCGCGGCATGTGGGGTCTTCCCAGACCAGGGCTCGAACCCGTGTCCCCTGCATTAGCAGGCAGATTCTCAACCACTGCGCCACCAGTGAAGCCCTCTTTTTATGTTTTAAATTTTTATGTTTTATTTTGTGAATGTATTTTAATGAATTTTTAACTGTAATCTGCAGTAGTGTTCCTTGAGCCAAAGATTACTTAGCAAAACCAGAACATTTAGTTTTTTAGGTAGGCTTGAGAAGTAGAAAATTCACTTGAGGAATATAGTGCTACTAGAATTGCTAATGTGCAGTTGTGTTTCTTGTCCGTGGTTTTTGCACTGAGGCAGCTTGGATTCTACAATGCCGTGGCCATTCCCTGCTACACCACCCTCACCCAGATCTTCCCGCCCACAGAGCCTCTCCTGAAAGCCTGCAGGTATGTACAGTAGTTCAACCTGTGATGCTATTTGTTAAAAAATAAGAATGTATAGGATTTTATCTCCATCTAAGTATACATGTGTCTTCACTACAGTTTACAATAAATGGGCTGTGTGTTTGCCTATGTAACAAGTATACATCAAGAGTATTTATTCATAAAGTTTTGAAGTTTTGTTTGTTTGTTTTTATGACTCAGAGGTCCCTGCCCAATGCTGTTTTTAAGAAGACAATAATGTCTTTTCTGGGCTGCTGGTTTGGAAAGGGACTCAGTTTAAATCACACAGTTTATCTTTTTATTGGACGAGATGGAATCTTGAATGGCATCTTCTTGAAGTTTCAGTTTCTTCCCAAAAGAAATGCAAACCATCAACAGTTGATCTGTTCTAGTTCAGATTTCTCTGTGTCCTCTCATCATCTTTTTGGAGGGCTAAACTCAGCTAAGAACGTTGGAAATTTTTTAAGATTTTCATCTCACTTTGAAAGGAAATTCCTTTGGGGAAGGCGAATGGTGCTGAGCAACAGCTGTGTGAGTTGATTCTCTGCAGGGAAATTGGTTTCGACACGAATTTTCTAACCACTCAGCCAGAACCACACTGAGGGGCTGGAGTGGGTGCACCGTCGAGGGGAGGAGAACAGACATGTGACGAGATATTTGTAAACAAAATCTGAGGATTTAGCATGCTCCCATTCTCTGCGGTGGAAACTTATCTGATGAACTCATTCTTTAAGGAAAACCAACTAACAAGCAAGAAGGTTTTTAAAAGATCCTGCTTTTTCCTATTTAAGTGATTCTCTTTCTTCTCTGCTCCTGTGGAGATGAACAGAACATCCCAGTGTATTTTGTTGCACCATCACTGACCTTAATCAGTAGCTAGTTTCTGAAAATATTATCTTATTCCCTAAGGGCTCAGCCATGTGGACGGTTTGGAGTGTGAGTGAGGATTCATTCTTGATGGAGTCAGGTTGGAAAAATGAATGTTCCACCAAAGCGAAAAGAGAATATCAATCGAAATCCAAGCAACATGTTGTAAAAAAAAAAAGAAAAAAATCGATGCAGGCATTACTCAGAAGTTCTTTTTGTCCAAAAATTCTCTATATTTGCACTAAATATTTAGAACCAGCAGGATGAACACTTGCTATTATTATCAAGCTCTGGGATTGTTATTCAGCTGTCTCAGCAGTTTTGATGCCTTCTTGCTACTGTGGACTTGGCTAAACCCCATAATCCCTTAAAGGCCATTTCAATATGATTAAAACTTGAAAAATTCATCATGTATCATTGTATCCAAGGAAACACAACAAAGCTAGTGGGTGTTTTTTTTCCAATATATCAAAAATTCTCTTCAGGCTCTGGGAAAATGATACCTGATGACATAGGACAAAAGCTAAAGTGTTAAATTTTTCAGGTTATTTTTTAGGGGTTTCTTTTGTCCAAAGGTATCTTAGCAGGTGTGCTTTGCATGAATTTTGTGTTTGCTAATGATAAGGTTCCCTTCTGATTTTGACTTTGCGTGTGAGAAAGCAAGGTGCAAGGTGGGGAATGTTGGTGAGGCCTCTGCGAGGTTAGCGGGGCCAGCAGGGTGGCGGTCAGGCAGCGGAAGTCCTCACACCCTCGGAGGAGAGGAAGATGCTGGAACCCTTGACCTGCAGATACTGAGAGGGGAAGACTAGGAGGTGGGGGAGTGCGGCTGCGTTTGAGACTAGAGGCCACCAGAGCACAAATACAACCTCGTAACGAGGAAATTTCAAAAGTTCGTAGCAGGTGTAACTTATGGTGCCTTTCTAATACATGACACGGTGTTCAAAATAAGGCTTCTCCCCGGTGTCGCATGTGGGGTGAAGGGGATGGAGATGCCCCGGGGGGACACACGCTTCCCCCCCATGGGGTGGGAAGGCCTGGCCGGAGGTGTCATTGGTGGATGAACTTGCGGCTCCGGACCCCCTTCCACCCTTTCCTCCCATCCCGCGTGTCCTCGGTGGTCACCCGTTGGCTCAGTCCCCTTTCCAGTGAATCCCAACTAAGAAATGAGCTGGTGGGACGGGGCTTTGGTGGCCGAGGCTCCTCTGAGGAGACTGAGCTGTGGTGCTGAGTCGGGGGACAGGCTGGGAGCCTGCAAGCTGGTTAGAATCAAGGTCACCAGAGTCAAAACAACACCCAGAAGCCATCAGGCTGAGTTATGCCACAGGACGGTGCAGAGGATTGTTGGGACAGAGTCCAGAAGTCCTTTCTGAAACGGCCCCTGTCGCTGCATCTCTTATTCCAGGAATAACCTGAGCCAGTGGGAGAAGGTGATTCGAGGGGAGGAGAGTGCCGTGTGGATCTCGAACCCGCCGGCGGCCCAGGGGACCTCGGAGAAGCTGCCTGTGAAGATCGATGACTGATGGCGCTCCTGAGCCCTCCCACCTGAAGGTGTTCATCTTGCTTCTTTGACTTTTCTTCCTTTTATTTTTGTGGGGGGAACCTACACCTGGCAACTGGGATGCAGACCTCTTCAAGAAGGTACCATCAAGTAAACACATCCAGCAGACGGCACCCTGCCAGCCTCCTCTGTACGGCGTCGCCGACGGTGATCAGCCAGGACCAGAAATCCGCAGCCCCAGTGACTCCTTGTGAACTGGCCTTTTCTAATGGGCTAACATAGCTGAGGCCTTAATGGAAATGGACAATTATTCGGAAGGGGGTACTTTTCCCTGTATCTTTCCAGTGAGGGTTAAAACGGTACTAATATGATATTGTACTTTGGCTTTAACACCAGTGTTGCTTTGATGTTGTTGGTTATAAATAGGAACTTTTACATGTTACTCTTGTGGATGTTCATGTGTGACCTACTTGTAATTAGCGTGAATCATAGCAGACAGCCTCAGACACGTGGCATCGAGGTTACAGAGTAAGAAGCGCCTTTCTGCAATCAGTGATGGAAAATCGATTCTTCTTCAGAGCCTCATGAATTAAAAGTTAGGTGGACTTAAAGCATATTCTTTAAGCTTATACTAAAGGGCTTAGATGAATAAATTTAACACTAAAGGAAGCAGATTTTCTATCCTCTTGAAAAGAGATGCAGGTATACATCATAATAAATCTCAGAAATCCAAGTATCAATTCAAAAAATGTCAGAGAGTATTGTTGTCTTTACTTTTTTTCTTTATTGTAGTCTTGGCAAATTTCCTAAACCCTTTACATAAAGAACAAAATAAAAGCAAGGCATACAATTTATTTTCAACGGACAAGTCTTAGGGATGTAAAATGTGAATTTTTAACAATGATTCTTTTATGTTTTCACTTGATGTCATTGCAAAATCTTAAACTCACATTCAAAGTGGAAGGTTTGTTCTACAAATTATTTAATTACAAGACCATACATTTCTCTTAAAATCAATTAAACCATAACATTTCAGCCTCCTGGAGTCTTCACTGCGAGCCGCTCATCCATCTCCTGTTTGTCCTCCCCTCGTGCTCGTGCTCTGGATGGGTCTTTCGTAAGCTCTCTGCCCTCGGCAGCTGCATCCGGGCCCATCTCTGTTCTCTTTGCTCTGCTCAAGATCAAATATCTACAGAGACACCTGCGTCTGCCGTGTCTCTCCTGTATCAGTTTTGGTAGGCTCATATTACTCTACAATGTGAATGTTTTGAAAAAATATACAAAAGTAATAGTCTGGACCCCCTCCTACAAGGATTATACACCAGTCACTTCTGGTGCATATTAATGCTTTAAGGATTTTTAGCACAATGACTTGGTAACCTCCGAAGCTGTGCTAGTCCTGACCTGAAGGAATTAGAGTCTCAGAAGTGCTAGGCTGATCCGTAACAAATGGCTTATCCACGATTCTCGAAGCAGGAAACTGGAATATTACTTTCAATAAAATAAATTTTTAAAAATATTCTTCTGCACATCCAATACTATATACATTGTTGTTCATATGAGCTTGGTTTGTGCAAAAATGATGAAATCAGGCGTTTCTATAATATGGTTTATTTGTGTTGCAGCAGAGTTAGCTATACACGAACATAGTTCTTATTTTAAAATTAACACTGTGTGTTCAGTTTCCTTATGGGCTTCTGAAAGTTGCCAGGGAGCTCCATTTGCTATTATAATTATACAATATGAGGTAAAATGAAATAACAAAAGAGAGAGAATACCACTGTGGCTAGATACACACACACACACGGATGTGTTTAGCTGTGCACGCATAGACATTCATGTAGGTACACACATGTATGTAGATACACACACATATATGTGTAAGAGAGAGAAAGGGAGAGAGATGCAAACACATCTTTGAAAAGTAAAAATCAGCCCCATTCTTCAAAAAGTGATTTTTCGTGTTGGAAAATGTATATGGTTTGATATAGAGCTGACCAGAAGGAGTCCTTTCTCATGTTAATGTACTCACAGAACTGAATTCTACAAAGTTGCGTACATCCAAACTTTCTACGGCCAAATGTATGAAACTGGACCCATGAGATTCAACTTTAATCACAAAAGTTACTTAGGTCATCTAACTGAACCTGGAGACTGAATTGCAAGGGGGCAGGAAATATCATTGAAGACTATTGTTTAATTTAAAGGATTTTAAAAGAGTGCATGAATTCTGCTTCTTGAAATAGACAACAGTCATGGGGGAGGGAATGCTATGGCTATTTTTGCATTTTTAAGGTTGCTGTTCTGACATGATTATTAGAGAAAAGTATCTTATTTTGGCATACCCAGGTGTATTGCATTACGTGACCTGTACTTTGAGCAGTAGTTTCCCAAAGAAACGTGTATGGAGTTATCGGTTGGTTGATTTCTTGTGAAATAGTCATAATAGAAACAAAGTTTGAACAAAGGACTGTATTCTAATGTAAACTGTTACTATTACTTTTACCATGTGTAAGATTGACTTAGGAATCATAGATTTACCTAAAATGAAAGGGCCTCAGATGCAGTGATGTTTAGTTAACAATCTGTTTTGGAAAACACACAGTTAGGAGTATTTTGTATCTCGGCAGATTGATTTAGCAGACACGCTTTTGAGTTCTGTCTTGTCTTTTCCCCAGATTTTTTTCTTTAAAGGGCAGATGGTTTTTATCGCCAAAAGTTTTGATGAGTTTCTCATTAAAGTGGTATTTTATATTGGGTCAAAGTTTCCCTGTTCAGTATAAATTTGGTAACCAGCTGTGAGTATATGTAGAATATTTGATTTGCAAAGTTTTTTATTGGTTGTGCTGATTTATAATAGATACAGTTTTATCATCAAATGCAATTATTCCATTCAGAGATAGGGAATATATTTTTTAACTAGAAATTTTCTTGGAAATGCATGCTAACAACGTGAACTATTGAACTCGGGCAGCGGAATAAAATTCTAAAAAATGCAAGTATCTGATTAATTACTAGTTGTGATTTAATTAAATAGAAAATCTTAAATGCAATTAATGTGGAAAGGAATTCTCAAAAATGACCCTTTTGCTAGGGCAGGAATTGTGATCCATTTCCCAGCTTTAGTTATTTCTAAGAAGCACGTGAGAAACCAATGTTGGAAGAGAGACCAGGTTTTGAATTAGTCACACGCGGTTGTCCTCCATCCTGACTCTTCTCTCAATGGAAAAGCATCTGTGCAGACAATCACGGTGCTGCTCGGGGTGACTTGTTCTCACGGCAGCAAAAACAGAGCTAATTCAGAACTAGATTTGTTCAGTGTAGGTTTCCTCTTTTCAGCATGCTTTTCAGATATTATGCTTTCTTTATTTTATGCAATCAACCTCAGTGAATTTTGCTTTCTTGGTATATTCAAGCACAGTAGCTATGTTTGTACACGATACACATAGATGCATAAATCCTTAGCTTCCTGGATTGCTTAATAGATTTAGTTTTGAGTATTATGTTGCTGGTCTTTTAACCCAGAGTAAGGTCTGAGTTTTAATAGGACTAAGTGATTCACCATGCCTTGGCCTGTGCCTTTATTTTAAATTCTGTAATTTTACTTCTTCATTCATATATTCATTGTTTTGCTTTCTTGCTTAACTATAATTAAAAACATTTCAAGGGACACATCCATGGTTAATTTTATCAAGTGGAATGAGTTAGGATCATTCTCTCCTTATCAGATTTCTATCCCTTATTTTATTTCATTCATAGTCACCCTTGTGACCATAACCGATGAACTGTTCAGATTCAGTCTTTTTTGCAAGAACTTCCAAGAGCTGTGACACTGATTATGATGTGATTTTGTTGGGTTTTTCAGGTACATATGCATGATTTAGATTTTGAAAATCACTTCTATCTTTGTATATTTCAAATGTATTTGCTTTCTACACTTTGCTGATTTTATTCAGGATTTAATTCTTTAAAGACATATTCATTTAGTCACCTTAGTGTATCCCTTCTATTGCAAGTATTGATCTGATTTTAAAATCACTGTAAAATGTAAATCAGCCGAGTATGCTGTCAGGGATGGTTTCCCCAGGCTTGTCTGTAGAGCATGGCTAGTATATTTTTACCTTTGCATTAAGTATTTATCCTGATACACATTTTGCCAATTTCTTTAAACACTTAAGTTTAAATTAGTGATACCCAATGCAGTGCTTACACTTCTTGTTTTTTGTCTTTTTTTTTTTTTTTTTACTGGATATTTTGGTTGTCTGAAGCACTAGATACATTTATGTGATGATAAGAATAGAAAAAAAGGAAGAAAACAGTTTTGATGCTGTTCTGGTTCTAAATTGAAAAGATGGGACAAAGTGAAAGACAAGAAACACGTTTGAAATCCAAAGAAGCATTACCACCTTCATCCGAACTCTAAGCTTTTCCCTTCTCTGACTGACAGTGGAAGGTCCTGCAGAGCTGACCGCCCTGAGAGGGTGCAGACCTGCGTGTACCCCTGCTGGGCACGGGTGAGCGTTACCCCAGGACCCAGGCCGAAACTTCCAGCCAGATCACGCTTGCCAATTAGGGTAGTCGGTTTCCACACATCAAGTTTCAGCTAATATTTTTGAGGAACCGTACATTCACTGAAGCTTAAGTGGAAAGGTTTTATTCCTATTGCAGGATAAGTTTTAAAAGTGTGTTATCCAGTACCCTAGGCCACCTAAAATATCATCCTATCCTGGGCATTGCAGCTTTTGTTTTTTCTTTAGTTCCCAGTCTTGTGCCGTATCTCAAATATACTGTGTAAACGACATATGGGAACACTCTTTTCCATATGACCTGTTGTATGGTGTATGCCCTTTATATTCACTTAGTGTGCACACTGAGAGTAGATGTAGTTGTAGAAGGTGTTTCTATACCACGACCCCCACCTATTCACCAGAACCCACCCAGTGACCCACTGGAAAAAGTGTGCGTGCCCAGAACACTGTGAAACAGTTACCAAAATTTGTAGAAATGCAGCATCTTGACTCTTTCTGAAAAGAAGAGGTGACTTTTTTTTTTTTTTTAACAAGTCCTTATGAACAAAGGAGATCCTCTATCCCTGCCTAGCCAAGGCAACTAAGAGTTTGCTGGTGATAATCTCCTTGCTGACCAGAAGCTGCTGGAGTGGAATACAGGTTACAAGCTGTCAAAAATACAATGCTCATAATAAGCTGATTTGTAGAGTCGATGGACCTGTATCCAAAGTTTTAATGGGCTCACTTTTGGAAGGAGAAGGAATTTTGAGTTAACAATATCCAATTTCATTACAGTTAATAAGTTATAACTTTAAAAATATTTTATATGTATGACATATAAAAACTTTGTAAAATGCACAAGTGCAATAATTTAAAGAGGTCTTAACTTTGCATTTATAACTTATAAATATTGTACATGTGTGTAATTTTTTCATGTATTCATTTGCAGTCTTTGTATTTAAAATAAACCTTTACTGTCATGTTTGTATAATATAACAATAATCATTGATTATAACCTAGGCAAGTTGTAAATAAATTCATAATTCAAACAGCCAGTATATATGCATATATGGGTGTTACTCTGCAAAATCTTTGTGTTACTTACATGCTTAGAGCAGCAAGAAACCTTTGTTGATATGTAATTATACATTTAAAGTATATATATATGTATGATACATGAAATATATGTAGAGATGTTCATAACTTTAATGGCTATCCTTCGGTGTGAATAATTGAATACAAGAGTTTTTAAAATATCACCTTTCACGTTTATCATTTGTTCTCACGTGTGGGGAAGGTAAGAGATATTTGCAGCTTCATAAAAGTTCATGTGCAAACTCTCCAGGCCTTGTCTGCAGAGGAGAGACCAAGTTCACAGTGGAGCAACGTGGTATGTTTGCTTCAGCCATTTTCTGGCAGAAAGGATGAGACAACATAAAACGTTAAATTTTACACGATGATTTGTATTAACTCCACTGTGTAATTTTAAAAGTGAAAAGACTCTTTGGGAAAAGTGTGGTCTTTTAGAAAGACTGCTTCATGTTACAAAACTCATGAGCCCCAGTGCCAAGGCTGCTTCCTGAAACAGCTTCCCCACTGGCAGGGCTCCCAGGACCAGTCCAAGCCCACATGGCTCAAGAGTGGGAAGGACTCCACGTGGCGTGCGTGTTTACACTGAGTGCTGGGATTCTCTCTGCTAGGAAAAAAAAATGTTCTCAGCTAAACTCACATAATCTTTAAGCCGTGATCAGTATCCTTATGGCTTCATCTTTTAAAACTCCGCTTAAAGTAATGGTGTTTATTTGACTCTCTCTGCTTGCCATCAGGTGGGCAGGGAAATGATAAATATTTAAGACCAGAAAGTTGAAGCTGAATCGCATCCCAAGACCATCTCTCACCAAAAACATATTAGAGCTACATTTGGGAGTCAATGAAATAAATGTTTCCTGGAATAAAGACTTGTGGCGTTGTTAAACACGGGTGTCCACGGCCTTGTTAATTCGACGAACGTAGAAAGACCTTAAAATGGAATTCTGCACACCGAACTCTTATTAATGGACGGCTCTCTGAGCACACAGCACTGTGCATGTTGTGGACAGGAGTTTTGTTAAATATTCATTTCCTGTGAAACTGTGTCAAATGTTTACTGTGTTTAAAATAAATTTCATGAGCTAATATCTCCAGAAACTTATTTGGTCATTGAGCTTGCAGATTGGTTCTCTGTAAAGCTGATCTGAATTTGAGCCCTTATCTTTATTACACAGGTTTGACTTTTCCATCAGACTTACCATAACCAAGAGCTATTTCCACACCAAAGGAACCCTAAAAACACAACACTATTAAGCAAACACTTATTCAGCAAGTGTGTCGGGCGCCTGATGTTCCGGGAAGTGCAGGGAGGGGCGGCTGGGAGTCAAGGGCAGGACACAAGTCTTCCTTCCCCGAGGCCTTCTGTCACCTTGCTGTGACTTTCTGTGCCCTTGTCCCCTCCTGTGATGACTGTTTTCAGAGGCCCAGTTCTGGGAGAGACAAAAGGGAAACTACATGTTTTTTGACCTGAGAATCTCACGTATTTAACAAGACTTTTTTTAAATCTTCCAAATGATACACAAATGATGCGGTTGGCAAGAGGACACGGAGCCTGATGAAACAGAAGCCTCCGTAAGCTGTTCCTGCATCCCTCTCCGCCCTCCCCGCGCCCCTCTCCCACCGTCAGTCACGTAAAAGGGAGCCGGTTGAGATTTTTCCTCGAATGATGTTGAGGGGAGAAAGGAAAGCGACTAGAAAATAAAACCAGGCATTTATTTGAAACGCCAACTTCCAAATGTTTATTTGGTAACGGTATACATTTCGATAATGTCGGCCTTGTTGATGTCCGTGTCATTGATTAGGGAGAATTCTTGCTCAGAATGATATTCTTAGAATATGGTAAATGCTCAGTCATCAACAAAAAAAGTCAAACATCTTAACACACAGAATGACTAAGATACATTATTATATTAATATATGTTAAGAAAATAACATTTACCTGCTTAACTTGGCAGTAACTAAAGAGGCCATGCATCAAAACACCTGTTTCCTAAGCCTTCCTGGTAACTGAATTCTGTCCGTGTGAAACTATGACTGTCAGAGTTCGGACTTGAGGGTCACTGGTTTGACCTTCCACCAGCAACTCGAGGTCACTTACTCGCCACCTCTGGTAGATGGTCCTCCAAGTGGACGCCGCTCCAGGGGTGGAGGACACGTTCCCATAATGCAAACCAGACCATTGCCTGACAGCTCTGGCTGCCAGAGAGCTTTTGCTAAAGTTGTCCTGAAATCTGTAGCTTTATGATTTTTCTTCCGAGACGCTAGTTCTGTACTTGCAGCCACACAGATAGCTCCACTTCCTCTTTTATCGGACCACCTTTCAATTACCTATCTGGTCGCTCTCTGGCCTCCTTGTGCTTAACCTAGTCTCATTTAAAACAGTATAATTTGGCTCAGGAGCCTGTGCAATTCTCGACATCCTCCCTGTAGAAATTTGCCAGTGGCCTTCTGCTGGGCCTGTACTTACTAGACAACCAGCTGTCGGGGTTCATCAGCTGGCACTCTGGGTGCATCTCCTACACCTCCCGTCTCTGTGGCTCTGTCATACCGAGGCGTACCTGTTCTTGGCTCCTCCCACACGTCCTTTCACGAACACGCCCTGTAATGGTCTCTCTCTTGGAACAACCTCCCTCTGGCTTCTGCTGAGCGCATCCTTAGAGGCACGAGGGTTCCCTCGTCTGTTCAGGAATCTCTGTTCCGCTCAGTGACCTGCTCCCTCCTGACTGTGCTCGCTCGGGACAGGGCTGCACCCCACGCCCGGACGGAAGTAACAGAGGTTAACATATATTGAGCACTTACTACGCGCCTGGCCCTCTAGGTACTACTTGTATCAACTCAGTGTTCGACAATTCTATAAATTATGCATGCTATTGCCCCCATTTAAAGGTGAGGAAAATGAAACCCAAGGAAGTTAAATAGCTGATGAAAGAGAAAGCAGGCTGGCGTAGTCCAGCTCCAGAGACCCACACGCAAGCACCCTGCCGTCCTGGGCGAGCCTGGCCTCACTGCCTGCCGGTAAAGGCGCCTCTTGACTAATGCAGACACATGGAACCTTGGAGGCGCCGGTGAAGACCGGCCCCAGAGCACCTGCTGCTTTATAAGCAAGCCTCCCTCCCTGCCCTTCCTCGGTGAGGACCTGAACGGGGACTCAAAGGGGAGAAACTGCGCTCAGCTGTTGAGTTGCAAAATTACATGAGGAAACTCAGATGCAGTCTTAAGAGAAACGCTTCTATGGGTGTTTATAAGCTGACAATCCAGCTGCAAAGAGCTGTCTCCAGACCGTTCTGCCCCGGTACTGAGGGTCGCACGGCCCCGGGGAGGACGGACTGTGGAGAAGAAAGCTGTCGAGGTGTCAACATGCCGTCTCCACCAGGTGAGAGCCGTGCGGGGGGGATTCACCCCGGACCTGTCCTGTGGAATCTGGTCAACAGGATCCTGGCGCCCACTTTTCTCCTAGAGCTCGGAGAGTGGGTGCAGGTTGCAGCTGAAGCCCTGCTCTGGGGGTCACAGCCCCGCTCTGGGGGGAGGGTCACAGCCCCGCTCTGGGGGGAGGGTCACAGCCCCGCTCTGGGGGTCACAGCCCCGCGGACCTCCTGCCTGTGACGGCAGCACGTGCTGAGTGGTTAGGGGGTAAGGGGGAGGGACACTGCCTCCGAGAAACCAGCCGGAGGAGCACAGACTGGCTCAGGGGACATCACTGAGGGCAGATGGGCAAGGACCAGGCAGGACAGAGCGCCAGAGCCGCCCCCTCGCCCCCCACCAGGCAACAACCCAGCACAGCCGCTCCTGAGCCCGCACGACAGCACCCGCCCCGGTACCCCGGTCTCCCTGCGGCCACACCCAGGATCAGGTGGAATGGGGCAGGGAGACAGGCTTTTAACTTGACTGATTTAAAACCCAAGGGACTTGAGGGCACAGTAAGTTTAATACAACTGACCCGATCATGCCTGAATTCAGTTTCCACCTTGGACACATTAGGAAATCAAGGCAAGTTAAATACAGTTCTAGAAAAATAGTTACATTTTTTTTTTCACTGAATTCAGGGCCAGTGAAATGTGTCTTTGCTATATTGATATAGCTTATTCTGGGTTTCAAATTCTTCGTTCCAATCGTTTAGAGATTTATTTAACTTCTACTTTGCCAGCATCGGCCTGAGAGTGACATGGAACTTACTAGAGGGAACACGTGCGTCTGTGCATCACAGTGTTGACGAATCACAATGCAGCGCTATCACCGAGGCGGCGTTTCCTCACTAAGGGAAGTTTTAAAATTCCCTTTGTAAACGTTGCTTCTCTTTCAGAATAAAAGTGCTACTTTTATTCAATATCCTATTAACATTCACGGTCCAACTGAGTCAACCCAGGAGTATGAGTCAGGGCTCCCCAGACAAGCAGAGCCAATGGGCTATATGCCTACACATGTCTCTACGTACGTACGAGTGTCTATATATATCCCGCTGGCTCTGTTTCTGTGTAGGACCCTAACACACACACACACACACACACACACACACACACACACACACACACACACAGGCATTTATTACGAGGGATTGGCTCACGCAATTACGGAGGCTGACAAGCCCCACCATCTGCCGCCTGCAAGCTGGGGACCCAGGGGAGCTGGTGGCTTAGCTTCTAAATTCTAGTCTGAGTCCTACGACCTCAGAGCCAGGAGCAGCGATGGTGTGAGTCTCATTCCAGGGGCAGGAGAAGACCAGCGTCCGGGCTCAGGGTCAGGCAGAGCGAGCAACCCCACCACCCCTGCCTTCTGTCTGTTCCGGCCCCCAGCAGCTTGGATGGGGCCACCCCCACTAGGGAGGGCGATCCGCTTGAGGCTATACCGATTCCAATGCTCATCTGATCCAGCGACAGCCTCCCAGATGCGCCGAGACTTCTGTTCAGCCAAATATCTGGTCCCCGCAGCTCAGGCATTGCCACGTAACACGGACCCTCACAGCAAGACAGTGCTTTCTTCTATCAGGGCGCTTACTGTCATTTGTAAACAGCTCTCCAGCTCACAAAGTCCTCCTTGGATCTCTGCTCTTTACGTGTGTGCGGCCTTTTGCTTTGGCCCTTTTGCATCCCTCCAACATGCTCTGCAGAAGCCAGCTTCCCGTGCCCCTGCTCCGGAGGCTTTGGCCAGCGGTGCTGCCACTCGGGCGCTCGGCCAGCTTTGCTGTCATTTCCCCGGCGGTGCTGAATTCCGACCGCGAGTCTGGCTCTGCCCCAGGCACTGAGCATCCAGCCATGAAGGAAAACAAGAGAAACACTGCTTTCAAGGAGTGTACATGCAAGTGTGGAAAGACGGATGAGAAGCGGGCAAGACAGTACGTAACGTGTCAAATGGGGACAGCTGTGATGGAGAAAAGCAGGGCAGGAGGTGAGGGACAGCAGTGGATATCTCTAATGAGATGCCATTTTAGCAGGTTCCTGATCAAGTGACCCTGGGGTAGGTGACAGCTGCTTAGATATGACACCAAAACTGTCAGCGGTAAAACAAATAGATCAATCAGACTTCACTAACATTAAAAATATCTGTGCTCCAAAGGACAAAAAGTGAAAAAAAGACAACCCCCTAAAATGGAAGAAAATATTTGCAAATCATAGATGTGATAAGGGACTTGTGTCCAAAATATATAAAAAACTCTTTCAACAATAAAACAACAATCCAATTTCAAAATAGACAAAGGATTTGAATAGACGTTTCTCCAAAGAAGATATACAAATGGCCGATAAGCACATGCAAAGTTGTTCTACATCATTCGTTATTCGGGAAATACAAGCCAAAAACACAATAGCATACCACTGCTACTGCAATGGCTAAAACAAAAAAAGACAGACAATACCAAGTTTTTGGCAAAGATGCAGAGAAACTACAGCTATCACACATTGCTTGTGGGATTGTAAAATGGTATGACCACTTCAGAAAACAGTTTGGCCATTCCTCAACATGTTCAACTTAGAGTTTCCATATAAGCCAGCTATGCCTCCCCTAGTTACATATTCAAGAAAAATAAAAACTTATTCATACAATACCTTGTACACAAATGTTCACAGCAGCATTACTCATAATATTCAAAAAGTGGAAACAAACCCAATGTCTGTTAACTGGTGAGTGTATACTCAAAGGTGGTCCATCCACCCAATGGAAAATTATTGAGTCATGAAAAGGAATGAAGCACTGACACCTGCTACAACATGGGTGAAACCTTGAAAACATTATGTTAAGTGAAAGAAGCCGGTCATAAAAGACCACACACAGTATGACTTCATTTATATAAAATGTTCAGAGGAGGTGAATTCATAGAGACAGAAAACTAGATCAGTGGTTACCAGGGGCTGGGGGGGCATGAAGATGAGGCATGATGCTAGTGTGTAGAGGGTTCCTCTCTGTGATGACCAAAAAAGCTGTCCTCAAAATAGACAGTGGTGATGGCTGCACGATTTTGTGAACATACTGTGAACCACTGAAATGTGAATGTAGCACTAACCACTGAATAGACACTTCAAAAGAGTGAATCTTATGGTATGTTAATTATATTTCAATAAAACTTATGAAAAAATGTGTAATTGATTATGTTACATTGGATAAAGAAAAACCTACAAGTCCAGAATGCTCCTCAAAACAAAAAGAAGGAATAAATCCAATAGGCAGTTTTGGAGGTGACCACTACACCAACTCCTTTCTTGAAAAGAGGCAGTTAAAGGTAAGAATAAAATACTTCCCTCTTTAGGAGATGAGATTCCAAATTGATGAGGGAAAGCCCTTTTTACAGAATTGCATCTCATCAGTGTGGATGACATGACAGTGGAAATAACCATTTGCAACCCCTCAGAGCTAATTGATTTGGGCAAGGAGTATCCACGGATGCGAAAGATTCTTGGAAACTGGGCAGCTTCATGACCTCAAAGCATTACCTGGCAGCATCCTTGCTGATCACAAAGGGAAAACCCGTCACCACAATAACAAGATAGTGTGGTCGCCCCCTCCATGCAGTGATCAAATTTTACATTACTAATAGTGGAAAGTACAGATCACCCCCCGAGAAGGACTCTTACGGACCAAGATGTTTTGACTTACATATACTTGGGCCTTAGGCTCACCTCCACTTTGTAGGTGATATAAGACAGGCAGCACAAAACAACCGCAGCACAAAAGAAATAACCAGGCACACCTCAAAGTAGGCAGTGTATGAGACAACTGGCCTGGTCTTCTCAAAGGGCCACTGTCATTAAAAAAATGGAAAAGTGTGACTGTTTTAGGTGAAAAAAGCACAACTCTGTGACTATACTGGAAACCATCAAATTGTAAACATTAAATGGGTGAATTGTACACTATGTAAATTATATATCAAAGCTGTTTAAAGAAAGAGGTAGCAACTAAATGTATGGATTCTTGTTTGAAAATACAGCTATGGATGATATTTTGTGGATGATTAAGGAAAACCTGAATATTGGGCTAGGAATCAGCAGACAGAAAGCAAAGACTTACTTTTCTTCAGTGTGATAGTGTCCTGTGGCTATGGAGGAGAAGGCGGGTGCTGTAGTATTTAGGGCTAAAACTTGTGATGTCTACTACCGATTCTCAAAAATGTCAGCAAAAATGATGGAGAGATAAAGTGAATAAGTCAAAATGTTAATATTTGAATCTGGGTGGTTGTTTAGTCTACTGTTGTTTTTCTGAAAGAATAGTACATGGTACATTTAGTGGGCATGAGTTTTACTCTACAGTATAGGTGTATAAAAGTAATAATTTTCAAAACTCAGATCTGACTTATCATTCCCCTTCCCGCCAGCTGGTGGGAACATCACCCCATTTATCACGGGTGACCTCCTCAAAGTCGTGTGAGAGCCCCCAGGTCTGGGTGCAGGGCGGCCTCTCTGTTGGGCTCCACACTGGGTCCTGAGGACATGCCCTTGTCCAGGGCAGCTGGAGAGCAGGATTGGTGCAAGGTCCTTCTGAGATGGGGTCCACCCTGGATATCTGGGGGTCCACTCTGATGTCCTGCTCTTCGGACGCTATGAGAGACGAGGTGCCACTGGAGGAGCCCCACCTACATCTCCTCTCGAGGCCTTGGACCCTCCTCTTTCTGTTCCACTACCCACTCCATCCCCACCCCACAAAGGCTCTTTTCTTTTCTTCTCCCCTGAGCACATGTCCTCCAACGAAATGAGGTTTCCAAAACACACACTGAGAACAAGAAAGGAGAGTCACTCCATACAAGGTCAGCTCTCTGCCTGTATCACAAACCTCCCCAAGAACTGAGAAATCTGGAGGACAGAGCACAGATTCTATGGCTGTAAATTACCCTGCAAGGCCCCCAATCCCACCACCAAAACCAGAGAAACAGCTGCAGGTGCCACTCCGTTTAAGAAAAAAGATGCTTTACGAAAGAAGTTCATTTAGCATTTCTCAAAGCATGTTGCATAGTCAGAGTGGAGCCTTGAAGAAAAAAAGGTCTGTGATGAAATAACTTTGGGGGCTGCTGGAAGGATAGAATGGGTGCAGACACTCCCACTCCCCCAGATGCTGAGCGTAAACCCTTCTCAGCACTGGCTCAGACTATCCGTCAGGTGCGTCTCGTGCAGGATGGAGAAGGTGGCAAACAGGCATGGGGTGGTCCAGGGCCCCATCACTTGGCCAGGAGCCAGGAGCTCTGCGCCCTGCCAGGCGGGCTGGTGACAGCCTGGGCTCCTGGCTGCAGAGCCGCACCTGGAACCAGACTCCATCTCAACTCTAAAATATCACTTAGACATATTTTTCTTATATTGATGTAAACTCTGGCTTGATTTCTTATGAGAGTAACAGTGTTCCCCCACTTTTCTCTGCCACATTGCTGGGAAAATGCCCATTGGACGAACAGAAGGAAAAGCCCTCCTCTTCTGCACCCGATCTGCCTTCCCCAGGAGGCCTTCTCACTCGCTCTCAAAACCCAGGGGACTCTGCCAGATTCCTAAGGCTTGTCAAGCGGACAAAAGCAGCCGGTTCCCAGCGGTGCAATCACCACCGTCTCTGGGTGTGTTTTGGGGAACCCACGGGCCACCATGATTATTTTTAAAGGTGAGCAACTCTTTATCCTGATGAAAAACCAGCGATGCAAAGGATAAGTAAGAAACAGGCCGTGTAGGGAAACATCCGGATGGTTTGTTTCCTGTAGCGACAGAGACTGTCTTCCCCCGAGTCTGCCTGCGTCCCTTGGGAGGGTCCTTGTACCTTTCAGACGTGTACCGGGTTGTGGAATTGAATGTCCCCCGTCGGTAGGTTCTCAACCTTCCCTTCTCCACGGCCCTTTCCTTAGCCATGCTCACATCTCTCCAGTCGTACAACATCAAACAAACAAAGCCCATCACAGCCCAGGGCAGCACCATCTACAGCGCCTGCTCTGGCTCCCACCCTCCCTCTGCTGCCCGACAGAGACTTGGGTTGGGAGCCCGGGTTTCACCTCTACCTGGATGGAGGCTCACCTCCGGTTCCGCTCCCGACGCCAGAAGCCCCTTCCTCTGGCTCTGGGTGCGACACCCGGGATCTCAGGCCAAGCATCACCTCCTCTGGGGGCAGATTCCTCGGCCAAGAGGAAGTGAGGCTGCAGGTGGAAGGAAGACGGCTGGGCAGCTGACCTTAGCCAGAGGGCACGGCCTGCGCTGTCCCCTGAGCCCAGGATCACAGCGGTCCTTCTAAGGGGGAGGCGGAGGCAGGGAATTGTGATGTGATGTCAGGAAGACTCGACCAGCCTTTGACCATCAGGCACTTTTAAAAATAACTTTCCTTCAGTTATACTGGGATATAATGGGCATTTAGCACTGTGTACGTTTAAGGTGTACAGCACATTTCCAACCTTTTGGGGTCTTGTAGTGACTTTGCCCTCAAATGCCACTTAAAAATAAAGTGATGCTGCAGAAAAGCACCGTCAGGGCAGAGTCAAGGCTGCACGTGAGAAGGTGTGAGCTGCGTGGAGACAGGGCTGTGTGGGTCACCTGGGCGGCTATCCGGCTGCATCGTCCCAGCCCAGCAGGGACCCCACTGCACTGCCTGCGGTGTTCTCTCACTACCACCTGTCCCGTCAACAACAGCCATAAAAGGAAGCGCAGCTGAGTTATCTGTAGTGAGGTGGATGGACCTAGAGTCTGTCATACAGAGTGAAGTAAGTCAGAAAGATAAAAATACCGCATGCTAACACATATGTACACAATCTAAAAAAAAAAAAGGTTCTGAAGAACCTAGGGGCAGGACAGGAATAAAGACGCAGACGTAGAGAATGGACTTGAGGACACGGGGAGGAGGAAGGGTAAGCTGGGACGAAGTGAGAGAGTGGCATGGGCATATATACACTACCAAACGTAAAATAGATAGCTAGTGGGAAGCAGCTGCATAGCACAGGGAGATCAGCTCGGTGCTCTGTGACCACCTAGAGGGGTGGGATATGGAGGGTGGGAGGGAGATGCAAGAGGGAGGGGATATGGGGATATATGTATACCTATAGCTGATTCACTTTGTTATACAGCAGAAACTAACACACCATTGTAAAGCAACTATACTCCAATAAAGAGGTAAAAAAAGTAATAATAAACGCGAGGGCGCCTTTGCCTTAGAAAGAAGTGGCGTCACAGCAAAGGTTTGCTTTTATATATTTTTAAGATTGGAGAAAACGAGAGCACATTTGTTTTCCCGATGGAAATGTTCCATCAGGCGGAGGGAGGGAGGGAGGGAGAAGGAGGGAAGGGCAGGGGCAGAGGGGAAGACCCACAAGTGGGGTGCGGACCCCAAAAAGGCAAGCAGGCAAGGCAGCGCAAAACCCCGCGCTGTGGGCCTTTGATGGGTGAGACTTTCCTTCCACCGCGTCAGGAGGGGGTGGGATGGGGGCGGACTTGCAGCCAGCCCTCCTTTCAGTGTGTGGACCTGGAAACGCCCGTCCTGACTCTTACTACTGTCCCGTCACCGTCTCCAATACAGCACCAGCGTTATCCTTCTCCAACGGAAACCTGTGCGCACCTGTCTGTGTAAACTCTTCCAACAACTCCTTGCCATCTTGGGGACCAAACTGAATTTCCCTCTTGACGCTGCACCCGTGCACCCGGCCGCTCTCAGCATCCCTACATTTCCGCATCTTCCCCCCTCGGGCTGGCGTGTAATTTCCGTCTAACCTCAAATTCCCTCTACGCATCCCTGTTTCACGCCCCCAGAGCTGAGAGGCCACAAAGATGGTTAACAAGTAGGTTCAACTTTGCCCATTTCTGCTCAATGAATTCTAGTAACGGAAAATGTTTATTTTTGACCACTTGCCTTTCCAAGCCGTTGGCTGTTCCGACCCCCCCGAGGCTCTCCTCCCGCCCCCGGCACTTCAGCCTGGGGTCCGCCGACCACCCCCTCCTCTGCGCCGTTTCCTCTGGTCTCCGCAACGCTCAGATCACCGCGTCTGACCCCTGGGTTGTCTGTCTCTTCTCCACTCTGCATCTTCAGGGAATAAATCGTGCATCTCTGCAGTCCTGGCAAAGTGACAAGAGCGGACGATATTCTTTTTCTTTCTGGACGCGGAGTAGGTTGGAGGACGCGCGGACACGAGCTGGGACGGCTGCGTCGCACCTGCGCTCCGTCGGGTTTTAAGATGTGCTCCAGCGCCACCTAGAGCTGAAACGCAAAATAGCACCATCCGTCCCGGTAGAAATAACTGCAAGGTGAGCCATTGCTGGTGATTCCTACACAGACGTCTGGCCTCCAGGAAGACCCCTGTGGTTCTGGCAGATCCGTTCGTGGCGCCCATAACGTAATACTTAATTACATTTCTGCTTCAGACACTTCGTTGAAATATTTAGCAATCGGAGAGCCGCAGGTGGGCTTTTAAGGCTCGCTTTTGATTTGACCAACGACTCCCTGAACTGTAGTGTGTAAGGGGTAGGTTAATTTACTGTATGTGTGTCCATAAGACCTGACTTGGGAGAAACTTAGGTCTTGGGGACAAATGGATCATTTTCTTTCTGATCTAAACCAAGACTGTGCATGTCCACGAAGAATGAGCCCTGGCTGAACCTGGAGACCACCCACCAGCCGGGGCTGACCCCCCCCCCCAGCTGTCTCTACCACGGCCTCGAGCCCTGTCGCTTCAGCCTGCCAGTGGGGCGGAGGGGGGACACCTCTGCCACCTGACCGCCTGCCCCTACAGGGTGGAAAAGGTGCAGTGCTCTGTCTACAAAAACAATCCGCCATTTTACTAAACCACTAAGCACTGTTTCATCTCCAGTAGCTGGTAACATGGCAACCTGGATTGCCACACGTTTGCCCTTAATTTATAATTAACTGAAGGCGGGAACTTTCCTCTCCTGGGTCAATGCTTAGCTAGCCTCGTGTAATGTGGGCATTTACTGCCAGCATTTCTCGTTATGGTCGGATGCCTAAATACTGTGAACGCTGGAGAGAGAAGATCAGTAAACACTTTTCGTTATCTTTTTCCAGGTTAAATTCAAATACACCTGATTAGGGAGCCGTCTGAGCCTGCTAGGGTCACGACAACTTCATGGTTTCAGAAAGGCTCACATTTAAAGTGTCCGGCCAGCATCAGTGGAAAGAAAGGAAAAAGACGACGTGCCCTGAATCTTTCACAGGCACTGACTTCATCCTCACAATTCTGGAAGGTCAGATTTGTCACCTTTGTCATCTGGAGCTGGTGAGTAGTGAGGGCTGCTCAGAGTGACCTCTCCTGAGAGCAGAGGAGCCAGCATTCCACTGCACTGAATTCTCTCTGCCTGGAAGAAATTTAAATCGAATACAGTTTTCAAAGATAAGAATCTTAGAGGGTTTTAGAGTTTCCTCCCTTGACATATGGGGTAGCCTGAGGAAAAAGCACCGACTTTGCAGCCAAACGTGAATTTACATGCTTTTGTTTCCTGCTAACTGATCTCCGGCAGGTTGCTTTACCTCACATGATCTCAATTCCCTACTAGGAACTTCGTGGATAATAACACTAAAATGACTAAATGATCATTTAGAGACTGGCACCTACTATGCACTAGCACTCCAGGTACAGTTGGATGGGTCGTGCACTGTACAATCTGTACATCTCCATAGAAGATGCCCAACGAAAGGCCACTTACCTTTGGCTTCCTGGGCTTTGGAAAGGAATTAAAGAGTGCGAGGGCATTTTGATGTTTTTCAAATCACAAAAAGGGTTTTATTTTAAAAAGGAAAACAGGCAAGCAAACCTAGTACTCCCTGTTCAAGAAGGCCAGAGGCATATGAGGCGGTCAGAGGAGAGATCCCTTGGCAGGGGGCTGTGTACCCTGGTTGCCCGGCAACAGAGGAGCCCTGGGGGAGGGACTTGGAATGTTTGTCTGTCTCCAGGGCAACTCCCAGCCTCAGCAGCTGCAGTGGGGAGGTGGTGATGGCTGAGGATTCGGAGCCTGAATGTAAGTGGGCATTGAGCGTTTTGTGTTTGGTGTTTGATGTTTGATTGCCTAGGAACCCAGCTTCTCTAACCCAGTGTGGAGAATCAAAACCTTTCTTGTGGCTGCAACTCAGCTCCCGATCACCAGGGTTTAGGATTGGATTTGGGGATTGGAAACTTCTCAGAAAACCCAATAATAAAAGGCAGAGAAAGAGGTCGGGTGTGTGTGTGTGTGTGTGTGTGTGTGTGTGTGTGTGTCTTCTGGGAGGAGGGAGGATGGGGGACATTTCTAGATGCTGTTCGTGTGTTCTTTTTTAAAAAACCACATTTCAGGATTTTTTTTAGCACATGGCCCTTCCACAGTCTCGCTAAACAACCACAAACCACAGGAGCTCCACACCGCTGCGTACAAAGTGCTTCCCAATCTCTGATTTAGTTTCATCTCTCTGGAGGCTGGGTTATTGTGATTTTACAAATGGGGGGCAGACTTCGCCCTGGGTCTTCGGACTCTGAAGCCCTTGCTTTCTCATCACACAGCGTGCATGAAAAGGCTGATGATTCAGGTGAATTTGGGACAGAGGGAAAACTTGTTGGATTGAAGCAGTCTGAATTATAAAATATTTTAATGGGATTTTATTACTTCCAAGTGCGTTTGTACTGGCCTCTGTGCATTGGTTAGTGGGCAGGTGAGACCATGGGCTGTGGAAGCAGCTTTCCAGGAGCCGTGCACACCTGATTAACCACCTGTGTCTCAGTGTCCACATCTGCAAAAGGGGGTGGTAAGAGCACCCGTCTCCTGGGGCCGTGGTGAGGACTAAATGAGCTAGTGCATGTACAGTGCTTAGGATACCAAATGTAAGTACTCGTTCCATTTGCTATTACTATTACTGTTTCTTCAACAAGGTAATGAGTCTAGTTCAAGGGTGGCTGGACCATATTTCTTTTTTTAAAATTAATTATTTATTTATTCATATTTTAATTTTTTTAACATCTTTATTGGAGTATAATTGCTTTACAATGGTGTGTTAGTTTCTGCTTTATAACCAAGTGAATCAGTTATACATATACATATATCCCCATATCTCCTCCCTCTTGCATCTCCCTCCCACCCTCCCTATCCCACCCCTCTAGGTGGTTACAAAGCACCGAGCTGATCTCCCTGTGCTATGCGGCTGCTTCCCACTAGCTATCTGTTTTACGTTTGGTAGTGTATATATGTCCATGCCACTCTCTCACTTCGTCCCAGCTTCCCCTTCCTCCTCCCTGTGTCCTCAAGTCCATTCTCTACGTCTGCGTCTTTCTTCCTGTCCTGCCCCTAGGTTCTTCAGAAGTGGGCCATATTTCTGAATGTCCTCAAATGCCTCATGGAGACATTCAACCAGGCCGAGAGCGTCTGTCACGTGCGCACTGGGATTGGTCTCAGGGACATGGCCCAGTCAACGCACTGCGGGAATCGCCCAACTTAACAAATAAAGGCGAACAGCAGCCGGTGTGAGTGCAAAAGCGTCTTGGAAATGTTCGCTGCTTAAAACGTGATTTTGTTAAGTTCTTTGACTATTCTTCTGCATGCAATGACTCGACATACTAATTGTGTTTAAGAAAAACCCTCTTCTTTATAAAGAATATAAATGATCGTGTCAGTCCCCTCCCTGGGCAAGTGTTCTCAGCACTAAGAGTGAGAAGAATTTCTAATTGTGCTACTTTAGCTCTTGTCAAGCTCCTGTCTGCTTCCAGGTGTGTTGCCTCCGTCGTACTGACCGTTCAGACAGTTTTGCACAAAACACCTGTTTCTTTGTGTCCCGTGGGGGTGTCAGTGTTGTTCCCGTGAGGGCTGGGAGGGAAGGAGGTGGGCACCCAGAGTAGAGCTCATGAGGCTGAGACAGAACATCCAAGCCCACTTTGCCGGGACATCCGTGTCAATGTCCCTGACTCTCAGGAACTGCCCTACAGAATTAAATTCATAAAGTAACTTCATTTCACGTGTAAAAAGTACAACTCGGTGGTTGCACATAGAAAAGCATCTCACCTTATTTTTGTATTTCTTAATAAGTACATAATCTGTAAATTAAAAGTAGGAAGAAAAATTAGTTGCCAGGCAAATCCCTACCAGGTAAAGTGGGTAGAAGGCCAGAGTCGGTGTTCGGTGCCAGTGAGGCTGAGATGCCCGCATTCCAGGCGTAGGAAGTGCATGGGGCAGCGGTGGCAATTCTACAGTCGGTCAGCCCTGGAGGTCATCCTTTCTTTAATAGGCAAGTAAAGAAACTGAAGTCGCTCTACTCCATAAGGTTGGGAGGTGTCACTGCTTTCTTCTGTTTGGGGTCCCTGGGGGAGGGAGATGGTGGGCTCTGGGTGGTCACCCGTCACCTCTCCTTGCAATGCCTGCTGTCCTTGAAATGCCACTGCTGTCTAGGGCTTTTGCCGCCCCTTCTGCTGGCCACTAGCTCCCGCCACCCTGTCATCACCGTCCCACCCTTCCTATCACAGATCAACTAAACCTACATTCCACTCACTGCCCCAATGTATTAGTTTTCTGCTGCTCCTAGAACGGATTGCCACAGCTTAAAGCAACACAAATTTATTATCTCCGTTCTGTAGGGCAGAAATCTGGGTGAGCTCAGGTGGCCTCTGTTCAGGGTCTCACTGGGCTGAAATCAAGGTGCAGGCTGGGCTGCCTTCCTTTCTGGAGGCTCCAGGGCACAAACTCCTTCCAGGATCATCAGGTCATTGGCAGAATCCTGTTCCTTGAGGTTGTAGGACTGAAGTCCCATTCCCTTGCCGGCTGTCAGCTGGGTCCACTCCCAGCTCCTAGAGCCCTCCCTCTACTTCCTGCACCTGGACCCTCCACCTCACAGCTCCCAATGGTCCTGAATCCTTCTCAGGCTTAGAATCACAGAACTCTGACCTCCCCTTCTGCCACCTCTCTTTTCTGACTTCAGCCAGGGAAGGTTCTCTGCTTTTAGGGATTTATTAGACTGGACCCAGATAATTCAGAAAAATCTCTTTATTTTAAGGTTATAACTTTAATTAAATCTGCAAAGTCCTTTTGTCAGGAGCATGGCTTAGGAGATGGACATCTTTGAGGCACCATTACTCTGCCTTCCACTCTCAACCAACCTAAGAAAGATAATTGACATAAGATCTCTTTTTCCTTTCTCAGTCAACACTGTAATGTGTGCTTCTCCCACAGCACCTGTATTCTCCCTTATCACAGGTGTTCATATCTTCTTCCTTATCGGACTTTAAGGTTCCTGGTGGGACACTTGCTTTATCCCCTAAGAAAGAGAGCACAGTGTGTGGTACAGAATAAAAATTTAAATTATTATTTAAAATTCTGAAAACATTACTTCTTTTCCACATTTATTCATTAAACTAAACAATTACCCCTCATCTTTTCCCAAAGATGCTAGTGTGAATACAACATAGTTCTTTCCCTTGAGGAAATTTAAGAGTCATAGCAGAAGTGTATGGGTACAGTCCCAATGCCATCTGCCGGGTTCAGGAAAGAAAGATGACAATCTTGAGAGGAGTTTTTAAATATCCTCCAGGGGGATAAAATGGGGCAGAGCAAAATAGCCAGAAGGAGAGGGTTCACATGGATGGAAAGATGCCCCATGTAGGCTCTGTTAGGAGTTGGTAGGGGACCACAGAACACAGGGAGGGACCGGGTTGTCTGAAGCCTGGCACCCCACCTGGCCTGGCCTGTTCTCTGAATTCTTGCTACTAACACATTCCAGGATATTTGCTGACTTCAGGATGGAAGTGGGGGAGACAGAGCACAGAAAACACAGGTGGTGTAGGATGTTCTGGAAAGAGACCAACGAGATTTCCATGTGATGCCAGGGTTCCCAGAGTTTAGATAACACAGGGCAGTGATTTCTAATAATTTTGATGTTAAAGACCTGTTGCTTCTATTCTGAAAAAGGTGAATTACTAAAAAACAACACCCTGTGTTTAAAAATATCAAATGCTAACAATTGTTGAAATATCTGTTAATTCAAATCTAGTCCCCAAAACCTATTACTATATCTGCCTTATCAGTATCTATTCAAAAAGTTGGTTTGCTTTTACTTAAAGCAAATTTATTCCCTGATCATTTTGTAAAGAATCACATTTTCCATGAACCCTTTCAACTTTTTTTCCCTGCATGTCAGCTTGAGATGGCAGGATATGCAAATCACAATGTTTACGATTAGAAAAATCATTAAAATATTCATTGCTGAGATGGGACCCCTGGTACTTATCATAAGATCTTGGCAGAGAGAAACGGAATCTGGATTCTCCAAGTCTAGTGAAACAAGTCTTCCTGCAAACTAAGGAAAACAAATTCTAAGTAGGAAAGTGATTTTACTAATTAATTTGCTGGTGGCTCTAAATCATTTCTGGAAATAGAATAAACAAAGGAAAACACAACAATTAAGTCACCTCCTCCCATTTTCCAAAAAGAGTGGGTCTAATGTGTGTGATGGTGAATTTTATGTGTCAACTTAGGTGGGCTACAGTGCTGGATATTTGGTCAAACATGCTGGATGTTTCTGTTGAGGGTGTTTTGGGATGAGATGAACATTTAAGTAAGGAGCCTTTGAATAAAACGAATTCCCCTCCATAGTGTGGGTGGGCCTCATCTAATCAGTTGAAGATCTTAATAGACCAAAAACTGACCTCCCGCAAGCAAGAGAAAATCCTCCAGCAGAAGGTATTTGGACGTGAACTCTGTCTCTAGCCTGCTAGCTACCCTGCAGATTTTGGACTCTCCAGACTGCATAACTGTGTGAGCCAATTCCTTACAATAAATCTCTGTCTCTATATATTCATCCTACTGGTTCTGTTTCTCTGGAGAAGCCCAACTGATGCAATGTTTTTTTAGTGCTTTCTTTACATGTTGGTGCGTTTGATGAATTATGATTATCTGGCTTGAAAACTTGTTCTATTAATATTTTAACATTTCCTTGATACAAATGAGCTTATTTACAAAACAGAAACAGGCTTGGATTGACATGTACCCACTGCTATATTTACAATGGATAACCAACAAGGACCTACTGTATAGCTCAGGGAACTCGGCTCAATATTATGTAACCTAAATGGGAAAAGAATTTGAAAAAGAATAGATACATGTGTATGTATAACTGAATCCCTTTGCTGTACACCTGAAACTATCACAACATTGTTAATCAACTATATTCCAATATAAAATAAAAGGTTAAAAAAAAAAAAGAAAAAAGGAATTCTGGCTGAAAAAATTTTTTTAACATTTCTTAACTGGTTTCTTTGAAGTACTAAACTACTCAGCAGGGAAATTCTTAAGGATCCCATTGCTACAAGTGTTTGCTCCAGGATCCAACTGCACAGGAGGGAAAGGATGATTCCTTTCCCCCTGGGACAGTGCAAAGGGAGCCTGGGCTCTGGGCTTGGGCAGAGAGCAAGAGCCCAAGCCCAGAGCCCAGGCTTGGCTTGGGGTGGGCAGAGCCCTGGGGTGGCCCGAGTTCCCTGCCCCGTGTATGTGCGCAGCACAGATCCCGGGACTGAACATGAGGCAAGCACCCTGTGTTTGCACCGTGTCCCATGGTACCAGTGACCTCACGGCAGGGAGAGTGCTGGGTGGGCCTGGCCTAATCACATGAGGTCAGTCACAGGGGAGGAGTCAGAGGTCGAGGGCACGGGAAGTATGCAGAGTGCCCTTGCTGGCTCAGGGATGAAGGTGGCCCGTATGGCCAGGAAGGTGGGTGGCCCCAGGAGCCAAGAGTCACCCCCGCCAAAGGCCAACTAGGAGGTGGGGATCTCCGTCCAACACCTGCAAGAAACTGGCTTCTGTCACAACAGGACTGAGCCCAGGATCAGATTTCCCCTCAAAGTCCCCAAGGACCCAGCTGGGCCCACACCCTGATATCCGTGATGTGATCCTGGAGTGGAGAGCTCAGCCCGCAGGCTGAAGTGCCGACCATGGGGTAGTGAGCTAGTCTGGGGGTGTGAAGCTTCTGGATGTAGGGGGGTTCATCACACAGCACGAGACACTGTTACCCCTCCTCATACCCTCTGTGCCCTCATTTCTTCTCTCAGGTGGCAATGGAGACAATGACATGTCCTGATTTATGGTCCTGCTTTCAGACGTGGATTGGCCAGAGGAAGGGGTTTGGTGTGGGTCCCAGAAAGCCCTGCCCTGGCCCCCTTTGCTCGAGCCCTTGTGGAATGAGGGAAGAACCCAACAGTTAGGGTAAAAATGCTGCGTTCAGAAATCAACGCTGTCACTTGTCAGGTGCCGGGACTTGAGTTGATCACAAAACTCCCCTCGGCTTCCCTGTCACCAAAGGGACCTAGTTACAGGTGGGCCTGTCGTGTGGATTGAGGGGTGTGGCAGGTGTGGATGTAGGTGAATCCTGGGCCTCTGAGAGCTCAGGCCAGGCCCTCAAGGGCCCCGACGGGCCTGGTTCACTGCCTTGTTCCCAGGGCCCCTCCCAGCTCGGGTAACAAGGCAGTGATACGACATCTGCTGGCTGATTCCTCCAGGATTCGCTGGGAAGGTCGTGCATCAGGCCTGCCACTCCATGAGCATCTCAGCGACAGCCCAGGAAGAAAGCCCCTCCCCCGTGTCATGTTGGAGTCTGGGCCTACTCCTGTCCTACCAGAAGCGTTGAGAAGGTGTTCCCTGGACTTTGATAAAAATAGGTGGCCTTTATGGAGTGTCTACTGCATCCATGTGCTTTTTTGCCAAAAGCAGTTCTATTTGGTTGGCCGTTGGCCCTTCAGAGCAGGACAGTTCTCCTGATTGTGCAGAGGAAGCAACTGCTTCAGAGAGGTTATGTAAGATCTCTGAGCTCACACAGTTAGGGAACTAATTCAGAAGGCCGGCGTTTCCCAGTGCCCAAACGGACAATGGACTCCTACCTCCAGGACCCTTTGCGGAGGGAGCTGGGGCCCCTGTCAACACAGCCACACGTTTCACTCTGTGGCTCATTATCTTCCTACACGGGGCGGGGGATGTGTGAACGCCTCATCAGCCATGGACCGGTTTGCTCAGGGACTCCTGAGATGTTTAGTTTTAAGGGAGAAAGAAAAACACCTTTATTTATTCCCTAGCATGGCTGTCTTTAAGCGTCATTAAGAATTATGATCACGCCTTTAGATTTTTCTTCTAGAGCTTTTGCTAAGAGAGTAAGAAATTCCCTGTTGGATCAGAATCCCCTTTTCCTTCTTCCTGGCTTTGCGGGTCCCGGGCTTTCTGATGGGAATTGCCCGTCACGTGCCCTGGTTCACCCCTCGTCTGCAGCCAGGCTGGTCTGTACTCTCTCCTCTCTGTACGTGTGGGCTCCTGCTCTGGGAGAGGCATGTGCCGGCGCGGCAAATGCACACAGCCCTCTTACAGCCTCACTGCGGAGCCAGAGTGGTATTTAATACTCTTCTTGCCTTTCCTGACCAGTTTACCTAAGGCGGAAACACTGTGAGACACCACGTATTAAGACTCCGTGCAATCTAAGGACACTTCTGAACAAACTCCAGAAAGACCACAGAGATGATGTCTACACGTACACCTCCGGACACCTGAACCCCAGCAAGCTCTACAGGCCTCTGGAGACAATCCTGTACCACTGGCCCAATGCCAACAGGCCCAAGGAGGCAAACGTCTTTGGAGTAGAAAAGCCATCCGATAAGAAGATTAAAAAGATGAAAGATGCTTTAGCTTATTTTACATTCAACACAGCTGTGGGCCCAAACGATGCCGAGAACACACCACTCTTCAGGTATTTGAACTCTCTGACACAGGGTTCCCACACTTCGGAGAAGGATTTGATTCCAAAGAAGGGTTTGAGAGAGGGAGGTTCTCCTGAACGGCCAAAGAGAGAAGAGCTAAGATGGCCCAAGATGAAGGTTCTGAAGTACAAAGAAGTGAAGTCCAGCCGTGAGTGTGCAACGTGCCCCCCAGGCAGGGACGAGTTCCAGTACCTCAGCTCACACTTGGCTGGCATAACAAAAGCTGACAAGTACAGGAAGTTCTTGAGTTTCCAGAAACAAGTTCTTGCAAAGCAAGATGTCTGGAAGAGTGACTTCACTGGGAGCAAGGTAGCGACATGCCATGAAAAGAAGTTGGAGCAGGTAAGGAGGGCAGTTCTGCGATACTGTCGGTGCCCGTGCCAGTCCTGGGAGTCTAAAGATTGTGGGCGGAGGCTGGCTCTCTGACGCCTCACTTACTTTCCCAGGCAGGATGGAAAAGGGCTGAGAATATCCCACGTGATGTAGATGGTAACAGTTAGGGTGAAATCAAAGAAGGTTAAGTTTGGAAAGTGGTGCCTTGGAGGTGATTTCATAATGGATAGCAACGGATGTTGCAGAGTAGCTATAGTCAAGCAAGTGCCCCTGGGACAGCAGACGCACCTGAGGAAGAGGTTTGCCTGACTCGCTATGGAAGAATGTGAAGAGAGGGCGAGGAGAGAGTTGAGGGTGCAGGTGAAATCCGAGTCGGAGCCAAGCGATCTGTAGAAAGTATTTTGGCATCATCATAGGACATGCTGCCGTGAGCGACCGAGGGCTGAGAGTGGTACTTAGTGATGGGAAGGGTGAGGTTGCAGGGAAGAGTCTACATATGCAATAACCAAACAGCGATGAGATTTTTGGCTGCGAGGACTGATAGAAAGAGATGGACCTTGAGGACACTGTAGAGGCAGAGAGTGAATCCCTGATTCACAGGATGCAAGGGAATAAATATGGAAAAATCAGGCAAACATAGGTTCGCAGCCCCAGGCTGTTTGGCACTCAGCTCTGCTGAGACCCAACGCTGGGGGGCGGGACCTGTGCCCCCTGAGAGAAAGCCCCATGGGGTGTCTGATTCCTCAACCTGAGAAACTAATCAGAAAGGAAAATGAAGTCATCCTGAAACGGGCTGGTTCTCTTTTTCCTCCAGAAGCTCCAGAAAATATGTGTCTGTGACCCTGAAGAGTTCAACAGACTACAGGTCTTTGGAGAAGTCTTTGAAGATATTTGCAATAGTTCTTTGATATTTGGTGATATCTTGAAAGAAATTAAGGTAAGAGAAAGATGCTTTTCCCAGATAACAATTGAGAGCCATGCATGATTTTTTGCACACGTGAGCTCAAGCCTCACAGAAATTCTGCCGAGTATCATGGTGTCCGTTCTACACATGAGGAAAATCGTTCACGGAGACCTGAAGGAATGTGCCTACAGCCACGTGAGTCATAAATGGGCCACGTGAGACAAACACCCAGCTAGCTCACTCCTGAAGCCCATATATTTATACTAAAGCTTCCTAATTGTAGATAAACTCTTATAAACTGCAAATATGTGCCACAGAAACGTCTATGGTTATGCATATATAATTTTATATGACTCTTTAAGGAGTTATAGGTGTGTTGTGATTTCATGGTGAAAGTGACCATCATATCATAGCTGAGTTGGAATTAGGTTGCTTGTGGAGTCTGCTATTGTCCAAGTCCCCAGAACAGGCAAGGCTTAAAAGCAGGGTGTGGTGGTCTGCCCTCCGGAGAACATCTCCATCCCTGGAAGGTCAGTAGGACCCAAATCCATGGAGCGTCCTAGTGGCAGGAGGTCATATGTTGTACGTGTGTCAAGGTATTTTGTGATTCTATCCTGAAGTCATCAATAGTTAATACTCAAATATGCTTTAAAGATGGTGAGATTTTGTACCTTTTAGTGTGTATACTATTTAATATATTGCAGGAGCATTCTTACATTTTTTTAAAATGATCTGAACTGACGTCCTTAGCCTCCATTTTATTTACATATGCAAAGAATATTACATTGTTCTGTAACTCATAACACATTTCCAATGGATCTTTCTTTCTTCTCTCCTTTCTCCCTTGCTTCCTTTCTTCCTTCTTTCTTTTTTCCTCTCTTTCTTTCTTTCTATAGGACGAATATGAACTCTACATGTTATTACTTCTGAAGACCCAGCCCACAGAACAGTATAAGGTAACAATCAATCATGCAAGTCTTAAGTAGAACCTATTTCTTCATATTTCCTGAGCACTGGAAAACTGTCTGAATCAAAGAAATCCCACTCATGCCTCCATAATGTAGAACAGCTGACACTTTTAATAGGAATGGGCTTCATACTCATGAAGGACACTCCAGGTAAAGGCTACAGTGAGGGGTGGGCGGGAGAGGCTCGCACGTTTCTTGTTTTTTGCAGTATCTCTGGCCACCAGTTCTCCGTGATCTCTGCAGGCCTGTCCTTCTGTAACCCAGTCCTCGCGTGTCTGCTTCGCTCAGAATCGGCCCTCTCTCTCTCCTCACTCTCTGCTGGTAGATGAGATCCCTTACACTGATGGCTCCTGGCTTTGTATGCATCACCCCAATCGTTCCTGTGAGTTCCAGATTACAGTGTATCCAGCCGGTGTCCCCCTGGAGGCTGACACTTAGGTGTCTGAGTCGGCAGGTTATAGACCTTAAAATAGGGAGATTATCTTGAATTAACTGGATGGGCCCAATCTAATCACACGAGACCTTAAAAGCAGAGAACTTTCCCTGGCTGAAGTCAGAAGGGAGAGGTGGCAGAAGGGGAAGTCAGAGTTCTGTGATTCTAAGCCTGAGAAGAAGTCAGGACCATTGGGAGCTGTGAGGTGGAGGGTCCAGACGCAGGAACTAGAGAGAGGCCCCTAGGAGCTGAGAGTGGACCCTGCTGACAGCCGTCAAGGGAATGGGACTTCAGTCCTACAACCTCGAGGAACCGGATTCTGCCAATGACCTGAATGATCATGGAAGGGGTTTGTGCTCTGGAGCTCCAGAAAGGAAGGCAGTGCAGCCTGCACCTTGATTTCAGCCCAGTGAGACCCTGAGCAGAGTCCAAAAGCCACTCAGATTTCTGCCCTACAGAACAGAGATAATAAATTTGTGTTATGACACTAAGTTTGTGGTAATTTGTTATGACAGCAAAATAAAAGTAAGAAAATGTCCCACAAACATCTCCAGTTTCCAACACTGTTGTTAAGCTGCTCTTTATTGAACATTTGCTGCCATAGTTCGTGTGTGGTCCTTGTCTCCTGATGCCTCACCAGCTCCTTCCAAACTGCACATTCTGCATTTTCCCAACGAGGTGAAATAGTGCCCACCTGGAAGCTGGGTGCCCTCTTGGCAAATAAGGTTTGTGCAGATGTAATCAAGCTCAGATGCGGTCGTTAAGGTGGGTCCTAATCCAATGACTGGTTTTCTTAGAGGAAGAGGGAAGTTTGGACACAGACACAGCACGGAAGCAGAGATGGGACTCTCTGGGGTCCCAAACCCTGGAGTAGCTATAGATGTAAATGGTTTGGGACTATAGAGGGTGCTACGTTAGTAATTACTGGAAAGCATGTACAGTTGTTACCCTCAGGGGAGAGCGAGAAGCCCACATAAACTGTGGCTACCTCCTCTCACTGTGCCGACTTCCAGGGGTTCCCTCCAGGCTTAAGCCACACCTGTGGATGCTTAGTAAGGAAGATGGGCTACAGGAATGACGTTATCACTTACAAAACTAAGAGAATGTAGCAGTGTAGTTAGGATGACTTCTGACATTTTCCATAAAGTTTGAAAATCCTATCTTATAAATGGGGAAGAAGGATGTCTTACTTTGTCTAGGAAAAAAAAAAAAAATCACAGCCTGACAAGGAAGTCCGTTCTAACTTAGCTCTTAATTGAAAATCACATGTGTGCATGGTGTTCTTTGTCTTGAGCTTTTCGTGCTTCAGAAAAAAGCTTTTGTTTGGCAGGAATAAGCCATGGCTCCAGCTGGGTGTCTACCCTGTTCTTTACTTTTTGAGGTTAAGTCATAAAGGAACATATATGCCCATATCCCAATCAAACACCAGAATGAAAAAATCCCCAGGCCATCAGGGCACTAGATCCTTCTTTCTGCTTCTGGAAACTTGGCAGCCCATCACTTAAGAAGGCAGAGACCTTTGTTTCACCACATTTGAGAAGCATCACTTTATATCCATATATAGCCATCGAGTTAATATCGTTTCTCACTAATTAGGAAGAAATAATTGTGGTGCTGATAATAATGCGCTCGAAGCACTTTATTCGGCACTTTCCTTCCCCCACACAAACCAACAGTGAAACCCCACCACTCTAAATGTCTTAGGAAAATAAGAGCTTAACATTAAAAAATATATACCTTACCCAGATCTTCACGTGGCTATTTATCCCTCCTCTGATATTCCTCCCTCCCTTCCGTCCTCCCTATTTACCTATTTTGACTAGAATTTGTATTTTGGCTCAGGACATCTTGAATACACTGTATTAACAGAAAAAGGAAAATCCTCACCCTTGCTTTGTGTTTGTCTCACCTGTTACAGCCTCATTCTGCCCAGACTTTGCTGACTCACATCCAGGGGCTGGAGACGGGGAGGGTGAGGACCGCAGATGTCAACCAGGCCAGGGAGGCGCTGAGGACACTCGTGATGGCCATCAAAGCAGCCCTGGACCGTAATGACAAGTGAGGGTTGATCTATGCTGGGATTACACTTATTTTACAATGTCTTAAAACCATGTGACAAGCATATTTTACACTTTTTCCTGCCTTGTTGGGTGTGGCGCCCTGCCTTTATCAACACCAAGCTGGTCGCTGGGTCTCTTGCACAATCCGTCACACATGTGACGAGGATGTTCTACTAAATCTGGTGTTTCTACGAGGGGAGTTTGGGGAGGTTTCCGAAGGAATCTCAGGTCCTCTTCGGTTGTCCCCTGAGGATTTATTGTTGGCTGAGTATGCTGCAAAGTCAAGATAGCTTTTAAGAATGCCCTAGTTATTTTTATTTTTATTTTTTAATTAATTAATTTATTTATTTTATGGCTGTGTTGGGTCTTCGTTTCTGTGCGAGGGCTTTCTCTAGTTGTGGCAAGTGGGGGCCACTCTTCATCGCGGTGTGCAGGCCTCTCACTGTCACGGCCTCTCTTGTTGCGGAGCACAGGCTCCAGACGCGCAGGCTCAATAGTTGTGGCTCACGGGCCTAGTTGCTCCGCAGCATGTGGGATCCTCCCAGACCAGGGCTCGAACCCGTGTGCCCTGCATTGGCAGGCAGATTCTCAACGACTGCACCACCAGAGAAGCCCCCCTAGTTATTTTTTTAACTTAGAAAATCTTTTAACCTCTGTGATTAGTCTTTCAGGGTGAAACCACAATCTGATAGGGTATAATTTTTTTAAAGAATTAAAAAAAAGATGAAAGTAAATCTGACACACTCAAAATATGCTCAAGCAAACAACACAAGAAACAAAAACCAAAAATCAAAACTCTGCCTTCAGTGTAACTAAAAGACAGAAAGTGTCCTAAATTCAAAATACCTGAAAATAGAAAATAAACATTCTGTGCCAGTGAAACATTATCTACTCTCTTTCTGTAAAACTTGGTGAGAGGAAGGTCAGTCTGGGTCAGAGAGAAGAATGGAATTAGTAGAAATCCTAAAATTGTCTTAAAAGCACTGTGTGAGAGGGAGTGAACCACCCAAAGTGAGAATACTGCACAGGTTACTGGGGGGTCCACCAGAGCACTGACACAAAAGAAGGGGACATAAAAGTGAGTGTGGAAGCAAGGAAACAATTCTGAGATGATGATATGGGTGAGAAGAGGGTGAAAAGGAAGTGATCAGCATACTTGGAAGAGAAAAATTAGCAAGGGAGAGAAATTTAGAACCCCTTAAGAGAAGAAAATCAAAGGGCACACAACCCCTCCCACTACTGTTTTTCCATCTCTTCAAAAAAAAAAAAACATAAAAAGGAAACAAAACAAAACAAAATAAAACCCAAACAACGAAAACAAAAGTATAATTTGCTCTGACAGAGAAGTGTCTTCTTGAATTAAGAATCTCACAAACTAGGAGCCCTAACCATAAAAATGCAGAGTCTGTGTCCACACAGCTGACTCTAAAAAGAAAACAGAAAATAAGGACCCATATAATTTAGCTGATGAAAATCCCTAACATCTGGCAACAATAACAAACAGCTGGAGAAGAAATCTGTGCCACAGCCCTGCAAACTAAACCAAATATTCTCAAAAGAGCATTTCAGGGTATAGAAACAACCTTGAGTCATAAATTTAAAACCTAAGCACAGAAATCAACAGCAGCAAAAGAGGAGGCCATGAAACAAGATTTGACAGCTGAGGAAAGATAGTGAAAAAGTCAAAATTATATTATAGATCAAGAGTAAACTAGGACATGTCCAGGGAGGAATAGTTTTGAATGAAAATGTAACAAGGGGCATTAGAAAAAAGCAAGAAACAATCAAGAGAATTAAAACGTGATAAATAAAGAAAACGAGTCAGAGAAAAAGTGGTTGAAATAAAAGACAGGCAAAGAAGATCCAACTTATATGTAATGGAAGTCCCCAGGAAGAAAAACAAAACAGTGAAATAGAAACATAAGTAACATTTAGAACTGTAACACATTGAAAGTTTTTTTTTTTTTTAATTTATTTTTGGCTGCATCGTGTCTTCGTTGCTGTGTGCAGGCTTTCTCTATTTGTGGTGAGTGGGGGCTACTCTTTGTTGCAGTGCATGCGCTTCTCATTGCAGTGGTTTCTCTTGTTGTGGAGCATGGGGTCTAGGCACGCGGGTTTCAGTAGTTGTGGCATGCAGGCTCAGTAGTTGCAGCACGTGGGCCCTAGAGCACATGGGCTCAGTAGTTGTGTCGCATGGGCTCTAGAGCGCAGGCTCAGTAGTTGTGGTGCATGAGCTTAGTTGCTCTGCAGCATGTGGGATCTTCCCGGACCAGGGATCGAACCTGTGTCCCCTGCATTGGCAGGCAGATTCTTAAACAGTGCATCACCAGGGAAGTCTCATATAACACAACACATCAAAAGTTTGTGGAGACTAAACCCTCTGAAATACATATTGAAAAGGTTTTCAGCGTTATTATTAACCCACTTAACCTTAATTTCTTAAACTTGGAGTCATAATACTTTTCTATTTCTTTTAGTCTGTCATAAAATGAGTTAATGTGTACGAAAATCTTAAACCATTAAGCCCCTTGTAGGCAAGGCAGTGTTAAGTCATTTGTGGTGCTGATGTTTTTAACCAAATCACAGGGTTTCCCTCAGTATATGCAAGACTTATTTGATTCCTTTTTCTCTCTAAATCTATTAGAGATAGTCAGTGTAGTTTATTTTGAACGAGGAAGAAGATACAAAGAGATAACACAGGTTTTATTTCCTCCTTTTAAAATTTCTTGTGTTTTATTTTTAGTTTAAATATAGTGGAATTTGTAAATTGTATCTATGGGATGCAATCATAATTAACAGGGAAAATGCAACATGTATTCCAATATCGGTAGGATTTTTCCATTATTGGCCTCATTATTTCATTATTGGCTTCAGAGTGTAAAATACTAGTTTCTTTGCCTCCTTGCTTCTTAAAAATCCAAGTCACAAAGTAATATCAATAAATGCTGTAAGACCAGCTCCTTTACCAGTGGCTTAGGCAATCTTGGTAAGAAAGTATCCTTTTGTTTATTGAACTTGACTGATCCAGGCTCTCATACATCTTCAAATCACCTTTTTTTTTTTTTTTTTAGAAGCAGGGTTCATATCCTGCTTTCTTTTTTTTTTTTTTTTTTTTAATTTTATAGCTACTTTATTTATTTATTTATTTATTTATTTTTGGCTGTGTTGGGTCTTCGGTTCGTGCGAGGGCTTTCTCTGGTTACGGCAAGTGGGGGCCACTCTTCATCGCGGTGCGGGGACCGCTCTTCATCGCGGTGCGCGGGCCTTTCACTATCGCGGCCCCTCCCGTTGCGGGGCACAGGCTCCAGACGCGCAGGCTCAGTAGCTGTGGCTCACGGGCCCAGCTGCTCCGTGGCATGTGGGATCTTCCCAGACCAGGGCTCGAACCCGTGTCCCCTGCATTAGCAGGCAGATTCTCAACCACTGCGCCATCAGGGAAGCCCCAAATCACCTTTTTTGTTAGAAACTAAGAAGATCTGTTCTTATTTCTCAATTGTAGGACTGTAGTATAAAATAGACAAAAGGAAAAAGGTACAAACAGGGTTCTAACACATCACTATGTTTTATCACCAAACCGTAGACTCAGAAGTGAATTGGAGCTGGAACGCACGTTGCTGCAATCCACTAAGAAGAGATCAGGTGAGTGACATGTGATTGATCTTCTGACGTGACTTTTGCTGTGACCTTCGGGTGAGGAATCTTCACACCTGGTCCACTGTTCATGGCCTCTTCTGTTAGTTGTTTGAAAGCGTTTTTCAGAGAGGTTATTACATTTTATTCCTTTTTCTCCCCATCAAGTTCTTTAGAAATTCAGTAAGTTTTCATTTTATCTGAAGTGGTTTAAATGAAATACTTTAAAGACACAAGGAAGCAGTTGATTTCTTTAAGAGATTCTGTCAGGGCCAAGATCTTTATCCCAGTTTCTGCTGCTTTGGGCACTTTTGGTTATTGAGTTTCTGTGTAACAGGAGACGACTTGTATGCATTTCATTTTCCTCCAGGATCTTTGTGGGTTTTAGTGGAACACTGAATGAATTCAGGACCTTATGTAGCAAGAATTAAGTCAAGCTTTGACCAAGATATTTGGAATAGATTCTAAGAAAATTGACCAAATGGTATAAATATGAGAGTCAGCTCCCCCGAGGAAGTGCTGAAGGACTAAACACTGTTGATTTTAGAGAAAGTGTCTTGAAATATATAATAGATTGTGTGTGTGGGGGGTGACAGTGAACACTTCAGCGCAACCAAGTGAGATGGAAATAGAAGAAGCGGGGTCGTGGCCTGTGGTTTCCAGGGTAACAGCAAGGAAGACAGCCCAGCCTGGTTTTCACAACCTTTACATCTTTATTCCTGCATCAGAGGAGGCAGCTTTTCCAGGCAACAATGAGTTTCTGCCCAGGTCTGGGATGCCCTCTCTTGCAGACAGTCCTCAACCTGCCCGTCTCAGCGACCCACTCACATGGCTGTTATCTGAACTGGTTTCATCTCAGCTGCTGCCTGGTCATTGGGGGCAGTGACAGTGCTTCCCTCAGTCGTTAGGAGGGTTCAGCGTGATGACCCGTGTGCGGCAGGACCACAGGGCCTAGCACAGCCGAGTTGCTCTGCCTGTCGGCTTGTATCGTTATTACATGTCGGCAGGAGCACACAGTTCGCGGGAAATTAGTTACATTTTGTGAACATTTATGCAGTAACAATATTAAAAGTTATCTCAAAATCAGATACGCAACTTAGAGTTTGATTAAATAACCAAAATAAGTCCAATTAAGTATGCTGCTCATTAATCTTTACTGTTTACACTTATGATTCACTCAAATGTCATTTTTCCTCCAGGCTTTTTCCACACTAACTCACCCTGGAATCACTTTTCTCCTCTCAGCATCTTTGAGGTTGTTCTCACAAGTCTCACCGGTTTTGAGAAGAAATCTGGTGTCCTGTATTCTTCCTCCTTTATTCGTTTTCTAAAGTTTTCTCATTCGCAAGCCTTCTCCACCCATACACATTTTCTGTGGAATTGCCCCCATTTTGATACCACAGTCTTCCTCTTTAGGTAAAAAAGAGGAACAGTTGGGTCACACTCCTTTTGGCTTCTTTGCTGACAGTTAATTGTTTCAGGTGAAACCCTCAGGTTAGATCAAGGTGGGGATCAAAGACTTTATTTTGTAGCATTTCTCAGAGTTCGTGTAGAAGCTTAATGACTGTTTCTGCTCTGTTAGCTCATCATGTATCAAAACTTACCTTCCCACTTTTCCCTTCTTCCAAATTTGGCAAGTTTGAGTGACGGCAATGACTTGGGTCCTGCTCACCTATGTATAAGTAGGTATGATCACTCTTTCTGCCTTTTTTCCTGTCAAAAAGGAGTAGTTGTTCTTTCTCAAAAAATTAAACCCCCCCACTCATCAGAATCTAGCTGTGCTGCTTGAAAGCAAAGCAGCCTTAGCAGTGAGTTATTCTCTGTCTCCACTGCCTCTCTGTACTCCTTAAATACTGATATTTATTGGAGCCCAGCATGTTTTTGGTTCAATCCACGTGTCTTTGATTCTAAATCTCTTCGCTGCTAAAATACATTTTTAGGCTTAAGATCTGTATGTGCCACTGCCTACTGGACATGGCTCATGAGTGTCAACTCAACAAGTCCAAGGTTGGGTTCGCTCTCTCTCTCTGAATTTACATGTCCTTGGAAATTTCCATGAATGGCATCTCCAAACGCATGGCGCTCAAGTCAGAACACCACTGGCAGGCGTCTTCACTCTCCTCCCTGTAACCATGTCAGCAGGGCTTGTAGTAAGTGGCCGTGGCCAAGTTGGGTTCAAACCCAGCTCTTTCTTACCTCTCTGCTGCACTGAGCTCATTATTCCCTTCCCACCACATCTGTTCTTAGCTATGGCCATGCTGAAACCTAGGGGTTATTTTGATATCTACTCCTCTACATCCAGATCATGGCAGCTACCATGATCTATTCTATTCTAGTTCTATTTCCTAAATCGTTCCTCTCCACTTCTCTTTATACCCCAGGTTCTACTGTGATCTGATAGTTTGAATGACTGCAGTAGCTTCCTAACTGGCCATCCAGATTGGAGTCTTGCCTTTCTCACTTTTGATACCGTAGACAGAGTGACCATGGTTGATAGTGTTTCTTCCCAGCCTAAAAGCCTTCAAGTCAGCTTTGACTGATTTCTTCACGTAGGCTAGAAGACCTTTGCAGATCTGCCCCCTGTTCCTTTCTAGTGTCATTTCTTCCTGTCTCTCACCGGTCCCTCAGTGCCCCCATCCTACTGTGTAACTTTCCTTTTACTGAATGTGCCAAATTCTGCTCTTCTGCCTCCTGCCCACACCCTCACGCTTGTCTGACTCCTGTTCCTCCTCCTGGTCTCAACTTAGTCCCACGTCTCTGGCAAAGTCATCCATCCATGCATCTTCCCCACGCTGTGTTAAGCACTCAATAAATACTCATCAATTATATAAATGAATTAAAGGAGGAATCCCCCCATTCTTGGATCAGATAATTTTTTCCTTTTATCTCCATTGCTATGCCTTTACTGTTTATATTTTTAATAGGAAAAGATTCACAATATAGAAAGATACCAAGGCAATGAAATACATATACTTAACTTGGATCAGATAATTTTTATTGATGTGCTTGAAGTTTGAGTTACATTATAGTTTATAACTATATACAACATACATAATATTCTTAATACATAATGTTATTAATAAGGACTAAGGTATTAAACGTAGAATACTTTGCTTTTAAAAAATATTCCAGAATCACCTGAGAAAAATGTAATGAAGGAGGAGCGCCTTACTCTTATTGAGAAGGTTGAAAAAAAGAGGTGTGAAGTGCTTAATAAATGGGATGAAATTCAAGCTCTTGAAAGAGAAATTAAAACAACCTTGGTTCATACTGGAATTTTGCATATCACCGAGAATAAGATTAAAAGCTTAGAGGTATGCAAATTGTTTATTTGAATGTTTACATTGTTCTTTTGCTGGAAGACCTTGGCAAACACGTGAAGCATTTTGATTTTGCAATAGGGAAAAAAAATAACATAACATTTGGCCCAAATATATTTTCAATTCAAAACATTTATAGCAAATGATTAGAAGAATTAAGAGATAGAGCTAAAACAACAAAAATGAAGGTGATAAAAATTCTGTAGAGCTCTGTTAAGGGTCAAATTGGATCTCTTTCAGGTCAGTTGACATCTCTTAAAACTTAACAGTTTTGTATAGAAAATGGTTATCATAAAAATTACTCCCATCATTCAGTGTCTAATATATACTATGTAGTTTAATCTGAAGCCCAGAGAGGCTAAGTGACCTGCTCAACTTGACACAGAATACAGGTGGCAAAGCTGGGATTCAGTTTAATTCTTTTGGGCCCCAAAGTTCTTATATTTACTATTGAGCCACATAGACTCCATACAAGTTGTACAATTATGCTGGAAGATAGGATTAGTTACTGCCATTGAGGGTCTACTATATTAGACTTTATCAATTGTTGCTAACCATTTCTTTGATAAACAATAAAATATAAATTATGATCTATGTTTTGAAATGCTATGATGCCCAAATTTTTAATGTTATGATCTAATTTTTATTTGTGCAGAATCTGACTCAATACAACTTCTACTTAAAGAATTTAAAAGTGATATTTGAATATTCTTTTTCTCCTGGTTATAGAGTTACATATATTTTCCCAGTACTACCTTTTTTTTTTTAAGTCAAATTATAAAGTGTATAGGAAGGTAGTGGTGGTCTAAACTTGTTTTGATTTCTCTCTCTCTATTTTAAAATAATCTGTTCAGATTTCCTTCTGTATTTTCATTTAGAGTCTGCCCCTTCCTTTTTAAACTAAAACTGTCTTCAGAAGAAACACTAATTTATAGTTGAATTTTTAAACAGTGAAAACAAGTTGTAGCTTTATGTATTGTGAGCATGTTATAATGCAAAATCATGTAAACTTTTCTTTCATAATTAAGACCTCTTTTAAATGGATTGAACCTAGGAAATAGAAGACTCCCTACAATGATTCCATATCAGTAATTTATAATACTTTAAATATTTATTATTTATATTTGGTTCCTTAATTCAAATACTGGAGGGTACAATAGAATTGCATTTATTATCCTATTATGTAACTGATATCTGGATCTGGATTCAAAATGTTATTTCTAACCAGAAGACAAAATAACTAAATATATCACGGATTTATGATGCACAGATATTTCTGTAAACAATACAAAAATACTATTTCATTTAATTCCCAACAACCCTAAGAGATAGATGCTGTTATTAACCCTCTTTTTCAGATAGGGAAACCAAGACACAGGTATACTAAGTAACTTGATTAAGCTCACAGCATCAAGTAGTAGAATTAGGATTTAAAGTCAGCCCAACTTCTTAATTATACATTATCCAGCCTCATGATGCAATTACGAATCCTTTTCAATATGGTGGATATCTGGAAGAGCAGATATCCTCTCTTCATCATTATTTTGTTCACAATTATCTTGGATATTGTCATTTACAGTATTAACTAATTTTTCAGTTTCAGTAATAATACTCTTGGTATTTTTATTGTGTTTCTAATGAATTAGAAATTCATTTGGGAAGAAGTGACAGCTTTACAATATGAGCACTCTATCTAGGCTCATTTTGTATTTGTTTATTTTAATGCATTGGTCTTAAATATTTTTTGTTACTTTTGTTCTTGTGACTTTTCAGTATCTGTTACTATTGTGAATGGCAACTCAAAATTTTTTTCTTAACATTACAGTTTATAATCAGTTATCACTGATATTATATGACTTACTGATGTTTGTATTTTTATATTGTACCTGGCTATCTTAAAAATTCCATTATCAGCTCTGAAAAATGAGAAACTCTTCTACTCTGGAACTTCCCTAAGCTTCTCCAGTTTTTTGCAACATCAGCTACCACCTTCTCTAGTTTTTTACCCAGAGGGCCAGGATCTTTCTGTCTCAATAAATGTCCTTCAAGTCATGCTTTGTTTTTTCATTGTTTTTAAGTGGTGCGCTGTTGAATACTTTTGAAATTAGCATAACAGCATTCACATAATACTTTTTGTTCCATAAGTGGGGAAAAATATTTAACAAATATTCTTAACCAAGTATCTTTCTTTTCAAACCATTTTCCTTCAGACTGAAACTATAAAGTTGGAAACAGCAAATAAAATTTTAAAGAAGAAAATACAAGTAAGTTTGTGTGAATCTATGTTTTTCAATAAAAATATTTCCCCTAGTGGCTTCTCGTACTATGTCATAAACCAAATATGAAAGTATATGCATAATCTTTCTAAATGATAACGTTCTCTCATGCCAGGAGTATCTCACTATGCAGACATTAGCTTAAAACTGGATAGGTGTAAGCTAATGTATTAATGAAAAGAAGAGCATTCTTTTTTTAATAGTTGAATGTGTCAATCAGAATTGACCATTTCTCTAACCCTTCTGCACATAAAAATTAATTGTAATAAGTTTATTTGGTGACAAGGAATGTAATGTAATGAAATGGCTCCCTTAATGACTTTCCAGGATAGCCCTCCAAAGTGCACGGTAACAATTTGTTTTTTCATAGATGGTAGTGCTGCCTTGATTACATATGTATTATATACAGTATGAAGTAGTATGCTATGCCTGATTCTAGAAGTGGTAACGCATTTGGACATAATCGACAACACTACCGACATTACCAATGAGCAGTATCATGCATTACACATGACCAAATGATTTCTGATTCTTGGTAGTTTATTGAAAACCACGTGAAGCAGATCATGGGGAAGAGCAAGCTGAGTGAGGGGGAGAAACAGTGAGTATCGATGCCCTGGTAAAGGAACTGTCATAATAATCTGATGTTGAAACTATCAAGACCGTCCATTTACAACTAGACTACACTGGACAGTACATTTGAAGTGTTTGTTTGCATTCCTGAGTGTTAACTTCACACATGCATGCCACACATCCTTTCCAGTGTTTAAGAATGCTTAGTCCAAGATTTCAAGCTCCACTGTATATATTATTCAGCAATCTAGAAATAAATTCTTTGGAAAAAGCTGGAGTTGAGGGTGAATCCTCATGGGCAGGGATCAGGAAGGTGGGGAGGTGTGTGGCTCTGAGTGGCTTTCTTTTCTCAAATTATATGGCTTTTAGTGATACTAAATCTTTGAAACAACCTATACATGTATGATTCTGAAAATTTTAATTTAAAAATAAAATGCTGATTTGTATTATCTGTTACATACGTTTAGATTTTATAGAGTTAATTTTCTTTTGAGTTGGTAACATATTTTAAATCTCAGGATTTGGAAAGGCTGGGAAAACTATTGATGGTTTAAATATGGAAAGAGCTTATTGTATCAACAAGTAAAAAGACGTTTAGTTGTTGGTGGCGTAGGTTCAATGAAATCATCAAGGAACCAGGGTTCTTCTCTCTTCCTTCCCTGCTTTCCTTGAGGATGGTTTTCCTCCTCAGGGCCTCAGCATGGCTGTGTTCAGACACTGGGTCCATGTCCCATGTGGGAAGAAAGGGGAAAGTGCAGGACAGGTGGCAAAGAGCTTCTCATTATGAGCTTATTCTGTTGTATTTGGGAAGGAAAGCCCTTCCCAGGGACTTCCACTGTATCTCACTGTCCAGCACCACATCCCAAGGCCACCCTTAGCTGCAAAGGAGTCAGAAAATAGAACCATTCCACTTGCCAGTTTACATGGTAGAGAGAGGAGAAAAGGTGTTAGGATGGGTGTTGACTGAGCCACACAGGTAGATCCAGGTTCTGTGAGGCCTTGTATTATCCTCAAAGGAAAAGAATATAGAAGTACAAATACAAAAGAGCGAAGATTCATTCCATAGTCTTGGCAGTGAGAATGAACTGACCTGATGTTTAAACATCATTATCGTCAAGGTAAATCTACCTCTGCTGCCACACCCTACTTAGCCTGGAAAATCTTGCAGGGGACTGTGCCCATATGTAGAGAGAGAAACTTTGCTCCATTCAAGGCCAAAAGTCTACTACAAATATCCTTTGAAAGAAAGTGGAGGGTTGCAAAGTCTTACTCTAAGTTTTTGAGTAAATGTGTCCTAAATAGATGTTTATTTTGAAATTTTCTTTTATGCTTAATGTACTTTTTTCTAACCCATTGTACTCATTTGTTTTGTATTTTAAGGAACCTTTGGGAATTTATTAAAGAATTTGTAAAATTAAAACAGACAGATAATTCTTAAGTGACTGGAAGAATGACCTAGGAAAACTCACAGCCACCATCTACATAGCGTGGATGTTTGCAGAGGTATAGATTAACGAAGATACATTTCATTTTGTCAGTTTTAATCTCCAATAAAATTAATGTGGTATATGTATCCTACTCAGGATATTGAAATAAGTACATGTATTCATGTGATTAGTTTTACTTTGTATACATATTCATAAAAATAGTAGTTCTTAGAGTATTTTCTGCTTCCATTCAATAACTTTCTCCAGGAGGAAAAACTTTCAATTATTTGATAGGAATAGGAAATTCAGCACTGCTGCAATACAGATTAAACTTATTTCTTATTTGCCAATGCAAGTTTATGTATAAGCATTTAAAAAATGTAGTAGTTGTTGAATAAATATCCATTTAATTAAATGATACAGTGCCCTACCGCCGTTACAAAACTAGCATGGTGCTTTGCACTGCACATGTCTTAGCTGATTGTGATCTTCATGACAACCTTTGTATCCACACTTTGCCTATAACATGGCTTGAACACTCAGAGTAAATGCAAGTCCAGTTACTTTGGACAACCATATATAGGGCTGCAGTGAAGATCAAATGTCAGTAGTAGGTATAAACGTGAGGGTTTTAGCCCTAACTTGGAACAGTAGGGTTTGAGGTTAGAGAGAGAGAAAGAGATAAGCAAGGTTTATTTTCTATGGACCAGAAGGTGTGTTCATCACAGGTCTCCTTAAGATGTTCAGCTCTTCCTAGGGCATGATCCACTCTGGTTTCAGAGACACACGGGTGGCAACTGAAACAGAAACATTTTACCACGTATAAAAATAAATTCGACTTTATTAATGTTTGTTGAGTTCTCTATGTTCAAGTTGCTTTCTATGGGTTATTTATGTTCTTTGGAATCTTATTGAGTAGGCACCTTATATCCCATTACACAGGGGAGAGAATGAAAATGTAAAATGGTGAGTTGATTTGCTTAAAGTTCACTTAAATAATAGAACTGGGATCCAAACCCAGATGTGGCTTGCTCAGTTCCTAAACTCTTATCACTGCAACGTGTCATGTCATTTTGACCCATCACCAGTCAAGATACAGGGAAATGAATTTCTGCAATGCCAAAGAGCGACATAAAGACCACTAGAACTAACAACAGACCAACAAAGCTGCATTTATTTGCTTGTCAAGAAAGGGAGAGCTATTCACTCAAGAGACGGGGTCAGGGAGGATCTACTTTGGAGGCAGAGAAGCTGGATGCAGAGACAAAGGGATGTGTTATTCCATGGTATGAGGGCTTCTGGCTTTAGGGACCAAATGGATTTGTGGGGGAGGAGTGGAGGGGCAGGAAAATCCTTCTTTCAATTGGCCATTATTCTGGCTAATGCCACAAAAACACTGTTTTTGAAGAGATATGAGATAAACTATAATAAATCTTTGTCAAGATCAAAGTCTTGTAGCAGTCACTTTGGTATGTATATCCTTGGGACTGGTTAACTTTTCTTTAAAAAAAGTCATCCTACTATTCATTCATTTATTCAAACAACATTCATTGCTTGTCATCCTTTTGTTCATTCATTTATTCAAGCAACATTCATTACATCAACATTCAGGTACATTTCAAACAATATGTTAGTTGCTGGAAGTATGGGAAAGAAGACACAGTCCCAATCCTTAGGGAGTTTACCATTTGCTGCACAGATTTCTGAACAGAATAACAACAACAAAAAAGAAAGTCTGCTAAACCTAAGTGCACACAAGGACACGGATAAGCTAAGTCTTACCGACTGCTGAAGTGAGTGTAAATTGATACGAACAGGTTAGAATGTAATTAGGCCACAAGTTGTGCTGGTCACCGAATATCTGTGTTCCTAATGTGTCCCAACCCACTTGCAGGAAGACCAGGTAACATGTTTGTGTCAACGTGGGAGGGTTGTGATAACATATTACAAGAAAGGCGAGCACCGGAAAGATCAACTTATTTGTAAAAAGAAACAAAAAGGAATAATACAAAGGAGTCAGCAATTTGGACTTCTCACTATGAAAAAAAAATGATTGCTTTGAGTCCAGAGATGTAAGAGATGAGATTATAAAAACTCTGTAACTTGATTGACCGTGTGAAAATAAAGAGTAAATTACAGGTGTGGCCTTCCCACCAAAGCCCCATCGCCTCCAGGAAGCTGTCCTTGAATTGAGGATTAGAGCTGGGCAGTGGGAATGAGAAAGCAAAGAAGAAGATCTGAGAGCCTCTCTAAGCAAACAGTGGGCACCTGGAAGTGACTGGAAGCAAATGAAGTGGACATCTAGTGAGTTTTGAGGGGAGTTTTACTGCCAAGGAAATTGGAAACCTAAGGCAAGAAAGTCCATTGCTGTTCAAAACCTTGAACCATCCTTGGACCCCTGAACTTCCATGAAAAGGTGCAGGAAGGAAGCTGAGAAAACGTGTATCCCCCAAGGAAGCATGTTCCGGGAAGCTCACTTCAAATGTGTCCAAGTGGGGAACAAAGGAGGGCCAAGCCAGTGACAAGGACAATGAACAAGAGGGCCCCATTCAGATGCAGAATCAGTACTTAAACCGAGCACTTCACCCCATGCTTGCTAGGGACCCTTACAGTGTCTCTCTGCAGGCCTTCAAGACGCTGCAGAGCAAGAGCCGCTATGTGTATGTTCTAGTCTCACCTTTTTTTTTTTAAATTATGTATTTTATTTATTTATTTTTGGCTGCATTTTGTCTTCGTTGCTGCACTCGGGCTTTCTCTGGTTGCGACGAGCGGGGGCTACTCTTCGTTGCAGTGCGCAGGCTTCTCATTGCGGTGGCTTCTCTTGTTGTGGAGCACGGGCTCTAGGTGTGTGGGCTTCAGTAGTTGTGGCTCGCAGGCTCAGTAGTTGTGGGGCACGGGCTTAGTCGCTCTGCAGCATGTGGGATCTTCCCGGACCAGGGCTCGAACCCGTGTCGCCTGCATTGGCAGGTGGATTCTTAACCACTGCGCCACCAGGGAAGCCCTATTCTCACCTTTTCTGTATGAAAACACATTTGTACATTTATTGCAATCATTCTGGTTATCAGCAGGTGGAGAGACTACAGGGAATCCCCCAGTGACCGTGGACTTGGAGCTGGATGCGGGGACTGGATGGGAAGTTGTCTCCCTTAGAGAGTTTGGGAATGGCTCCGTGGCAGGAAGGAAGTGAGACCAGAGATGCGTTACTCAGCGTGTGGATTGTGACATAAATGTTCCCTGTTGCAACATCAGTAAGATGTAAGATTTATTACAGCTATATATATTATACATGCCAACAGGTATTAGGATTAACTTGTTACTGCAGCACAACCTAGTCTATCCTGATCTACCATAAAGGTTGACCCTAGGGAAGTCCCTGGCGGTCCAGTGGTTAGTACTCCACACTTTCACTGCCGAGAGCCCGGGTTCGATCCCTGGTCAGGGCACTAAGATCCCATTATCCACGTGGCTGGCCAAAAAAAAAAAAGTCTGACCCTAAAGAAGAAACTCATGTACAGGTACCCAAGGAGATTTCTCTCTCTCTCTCTCTCGTTTGGTCTGTCTATTATCTACCTACCTATCTATCTATCTATCTATCTATCTATCTATCTATCTATCTATCATCTATCTATCTGTCTATCATCTATCTCTATCTATCCATCTATCAATCATCTGAATACCTATCTATCAATGGTCACTGTATAACTGTGATAGTGGAAAATGGAAGCAACTTAATGGTTCCTGAGTAGGGTAGTAATGGTCCTGGTGATGAAATCTTTCAATGGAACACTATAAAGCAGTTAAAAGAAATAGAGCTACATATGTTAACATTGCTAAATATCAAAAATATAATGTTAGGTGAAAAAAGCAAGTTTCAAGAGGATACATACGTCGTGGTATCATTAATTAAGTATAAAATTAAACAAATAAACAATAAAATTAAACAAACATATAATTAAACACACATTGGTATGAAGCTCACTAATTCTAAGATGCTGATTAGCTGTAGGGAAGAAAAGAGAAGGCGTAGCTGGCTTTAATGGTTTAGTATATCTGTAATGTTTCATTTCTTTTAAAAAAGAAAAATTTGAAGCAGATATTCCTAGATACATTCCTAATGTATGTTTAATATTGATAGTGAATTCACAAGTATTGGTTATATTATTTTCTATACGTTGCTGTACAGCTATTATGCTAGCACCTAACACGTATTCAACACTCACCGTATACTAGACGCTAGTCTATGCGCTTTACGTGTGTTCATTTAATTCTCACGTGACCCCATGTGGTAGATTACAGTTACCATTCTCATTTTATAGATGGGGAACTTCTTATTTAAAATGTTTCACAATTTAAGTATATTTTATAAAGTGATGAGTGGAATAGCCCCGTTATGGGGCTCTGGTGTAAGTATTTGTAAATGGTATAAAGAGTAAAAAGATGGACCCAAAGAATTCATGAGCATTATCCGTGGGAGAGAGGGGTCAGAAAGCCCTGGTGGCCTTTTCGAGTCCTTTGTTGCCATGAAGTTACCAGGAACAGTACCGCTCTCCCAGCCTCTTCCTGCCCCCAGTCCTGCAGCCATGATCTGGGACTCGGGATGGAGTGAGAGAGAAGTGGCCCTCACAGGCTCACACCTTCCCCCGTAGAAGATCGTGAGCTGTCTTGGCCCTCAGCTGGGCTGCCCTGGGAGAAGGATGATGTGGTAAAGTCAAACTTCTCCTCTTACCCACGCAAGTGCATCCAAACTTATAGTTTTTGCTCCAAAGTTGTGCAGGACCTTCTCCTCTGGAAACCTGGACTTCACAAGGCTCCCTTGACTGTAGGTGATTGTCTAAGACAACGTTTTTCAAGGACTCCCATGGCTGAGAGGGGCTGGCGCTGGTTCATGGGCCCCAACGGGGTGCACACCTGGGACCAAGGTCTGCCTGCCCATCACCAGATGCATGCGTGGGCGAGGCTGTTCCTGGGTCCCTTGACATATGGTGTTGGATCCCACAGCTTCCACAGAGGCACCTTTGTCTCTGGATGGACCATGAATTGTTGTTGTGGAGTCGGGTGGGGGAAGAATAAGGGACATAATATTCAACAATGATGTTGACATCACTCCCTGAAGACTGGGTTGTATCGCAAATCTCACAGCATTTTGGAAAGAGTCTATTGGGTGACATAGATTTATTTATATTTTTATTTTTTATTGGTGTATAATTGCTTTACAATGTTGTGTTAGTTTCTGCCGCACAGCAAAGTGACTCAGCCATGCACATACACACATCCCCTCCCTCTTAGACCTCCCTCCCCGCCCCCCATCCCACCCATCTAGGCCATCACAGAGCACTGAGCTGAGCTCCCTGTGCTATACAGCAGGTTCCCACTAGCTATCTGTTTTACACACGGTAGTGTATTTATGACATAGATTTATTTAGATAAACTTTTAACTGTCCAAGTCCCATCTGTTAGGCTATAGGAAGCAAGTGTAAGGTCTCCAGGGGCTTGGCGGTGCCAGGAGGGTCCATCAGAGATGCTGCAGGAATGCTTGGCTTTGGAAGGGAATGAGAATCATAGTAGAGAGAAGCCGGAGTCATAACACAGATGTCTTAAGCATTAAGTTTGAAGTGAGGAAGGAACAGGAGAATCAATTGCTTTCTGTGATGAAAGTGGCCACTGGAGTCCAAGGAAGTGGATGCGGGGTATCCCAAGGGTGAGCAGGGCGTGCTGGCATTTGTGAATAGAGACCATGGGTCACTCTTTCTCTTCTACACACGAAAGCCACGTTCCCCAGCCCTCTCTCTCCTACAGGTCACCTAACAGGCAAGCTTCAAATTCCTGCATGTTGCTTCTGCTTATAGACAGGGCATCTCAGCCGGTGACACTCCCCACGTGTTTCTGGGAGCAGGAGAAGGTGTCTCACATGTGTTTCTGAGAGGGTTCCCTCCTGGTAGGCACTTTACCAGGCGCTGTGTCTCTCACTGAGCTCTCCTTTCCCCTGCAGCCAGCACACCACAGCCCTCATGCAATGCGAGTTTGCGTGAGTTTGCATGGCCAAAGGGAGCTAGGAAGCACATCTCCAGCATGCTTTATGCTCTGTGCAATAGAAACATCCGCAGAGGATTGCTTTCGTGCCTTCACCACGTGAGGTGGTAAAACCTTCTAGGCAAAACATATTCACTATTTACATTTCCATGAAAGGCAAAATTCTAGACCACAGTCTGCTCATGGATCTAACTTGCATATTGGAATTGACATGAATCTTGGCTTTTAATCTTGTCTGTGTAGTTTTAAACCTTTATCTTGATTGTAGAGATAATACTACACATGCTATCATCCCAGGTATCTATCTCCCAAAGATACTCATAATATTGACTCAAGGGATGGCCTTCTGGATGTCTCTCTATGTATACTTGTGTTTGGTGCATATATATATCCATATAATAGGCTTGTGCACTTATATTAATAATTAATGATAAATTAATTATAACTATAAATTAATAAGCACATACATATTTTAACAAAACTGGATCAACTTATAATAGCTTTGAAACTTGTCCTTATTTGACATTATACTAGCATCATCTTTTAAAATAAGAACATGAAAATCTGCTTTTTTTTTGAATGGCTACATCGTATTCTATGGTGTGGCTATATTTTAATTGATTTAACTATTCTCTCATGGATTACTGACTCTTAGCTTGTTCTCAAAATCTTTTTGCAATGAAATGGACGTTTGCAACTGCCATGAACAACCTTTATTTGAGACGGTAGTTTTTTAAGATAAACTATTCAAAGTAGGATTTCTATGTAAAATGGTACATGCATTAATTTTTTTCTAGATTTGTTAAAATTGGTCCAAATCATGAAACTGTAATTTGGTTGTACCAAAATTAAACCCTCATCAACCATAGAATACCCATTTCACCTCTTTGTAACTAGCAGCTATTGGAGTTACTATTTCTAATTCAATCATTACTCACAATTATTTATTGAGGACATACTATGTGCTGGGCGTTATCCGACATGATGTAGACACAGCTGTAGATGCCAAATACAAAGTCCCAGGAGTCCTGGGCTCAGGAAGCCCAGTTCTTGACCAGTTCCTGACCCGTTCCTCACCAGTAAACTGGTGAATATGTCAGATGGCAATTAGTGCTATGAGTGAAAGTAAAGCAGAGGAAAGGAGACAGGGTGCGTGGAGGATGGTCAGGACGATGCCGTTTCACATAGAGCGGCGAGGGAAGTTCTCCCTCTTATCATTATATTGGAGCAGACACCCTAAAGAAGAGAGGTGAAATCATACAAGGGGCTGGTGGAAGCATTCCAGGCAGAAAGAGAGCACGTGCAAAGGCCCTGGAAACAGAAGGACGTGGGACTTCAAGGCACAACAGGGGTGTACATCCAGTACTGCTCATGCTATCGTCCCAAGAATAGGCTCAGCAAGGAGGGAAACGCAGCAGAAAGGAGGAAGCAAGGGAGAAGGAGCAGGGAGAGATGCCCGGAGTTAGGGCAGGGCTTCTACTGTGAGGGCGACAGGCAGTCACTGGGGGTGAGAGCAGAGGAGAGAAGACCAGTCTGTCTCCTGCGTAAGGGGCTTGGATGGTGAGTTTTATGGGTCCGTCTGTCCGGGCCACAGTGCCCAGGGATTTAATCAAATACTGTTGCGGTGTTGGTGTAAAGGTATGTGGTAGGTGGGGTTGACATCTACCATCAGTTGGCTTTAAGTAAAGGTGAGCACCTTCCCTAATGCCGGTGGGCCTCACCCAATCAGTTGAAGGCCTTAAGGGCAAAAACTGAGGATTCCCTGTAAAAAAGTTCTGCCTCAAGATGGCAGCATCTACTCCCACCTGTTTCCAACCTGCTGGCCTGTCCTATAGATTTCAAGCTTGCCAGCCTCCACATGGCATGAGCCAATTCCTTTAAAGATTCATTTTAACATGTATATCCTACGGGTACCTTTCCCTGGAGAACCATGGCTGATACAGGCCCCAGGGCAGAAACCTTTTACACAGGGACCCCACGAGGAGAATTTTCCAGGAATACAGGCAGGAGGTGATGCCGAGCCAGCCAGGAAACTTGGGAGTGGCGAGAAGTGGTCAGATGTGCTAGAAACTGGGGGTAGAGGAAAGCAGATTTGAAGGGGAAATGGCAGGATTTGCTGATGGTTTGGATCTAACGCTGGAGGGGGAGCAAGGAATCTAAGGCGACTTTAAGGCTTTTTGTCTGAGCAACAGACAGGAGCTGACTGTGGGAAGCATGGGTTTTGGGGAAATGGCGAGAGTGGAGTGGGAGGGAATTATGAGTTTTTAGTTAATTTAAGATTCTTACTTGAGCTTTTAAAAATAAATTTTATCTGGCCATTTAATGTCTTCTTATTAACAAGATCAAGCATCTTAAAATATGCATGTTAGCTATTCTTTTCCCCCCTTCTCTATATTTTTCGCATGTGGTAGATACTCAATAACTATTTTTAATTGCTTATTGGCTACCCATTTATGTCGTGCCATTTGTTTTATGGGTTTTTCATCTGAATTCTGTGTGACTTGGCACATGGATCTTGTGTAGCATTCAGCAAGTACAAAGCATTGATTTCTGTTTGGAATAACAGCAATTGAGACAATTAGACTTCAGTTTTTAAGTAATCATGAATTTATTCACCTGTCAATTGTACACAGAGTGTATACTATTAGTACTACTTTATTTAATTAAAACAGCAAGAAAGTTGAAATTATTTTTTTAAGGTGTGTGCCTGCTTGAGTGGGGCTCTGCAGTGTGTGGATGTGTATGTTTTCATTGTAAGGGATCAGGCTGGTTGTCCCACATGGTTGGTTGGAGCACAGCCAGCTCCATCTGAAATTTTGGGGGGCCAACTTGTAAATAGGTAACAGCATTCTGAAGGAGGAGGGGGCAACGTGCAAACTTCTCATGGTTCTCAGAGCTGACTAGAACCTCTCAAAAGCATGTGGAGAGCCCTTCTTTCAGGAAAATCACGTTTTGTTCCCATTTCACAGATGAGAATACTGAGTCTCAGCTGTAGGTGGCTGGGGGCCCAGGCACCAAGATGGTCCATCTAGGTGAATCTATGTCCTTACCTGCTTGTGGAAATCAGGTCAGATGTATCACCGTGGAGGTCCACACTGTGCCTTTCGTGGACAACAGACCTCGGCTTGGGCCAGTGACTCAGAGAACTTTCCCTTTGTCCTGAGCCACAGGGCACCTCCAGAGCCCCCACTTCTTCCGTGCAGCTTCAGTTTCTGCTACTGACCTTCATTCCCACTTGGCAGAAAACAATTTTAAAAAATGATACAAATGAACTTATTTACAAAACAAAAGCAGACTTACAGATATTGAAACAGACTTACAGTTACCAAAGGGGAAAAGTGTGTGGGGGGATATATCAGGAGTTTGGGATTAACATATACACACTACTATATATAAAATAGATAAGCAACAAGGACCTACTGTAGAGCACAGGAATCTCTACTCAATACCTTGTAATAACCTATATGGGAAAATCATCTGAAAAAGAATGGATATATGTAAACATATGTCTAACTGAATCACTTTGCTGTACTCCTGAAACTGAAACAACATTGTAAATCAACTATACGCCAATAAAATTAAAAAAACAAAAGAAAACAACCAAGATGGGAAGCCATCTGATCAGAGCCATCTTTATGTCCTGCTCTGTGATGACAAAATCATCCACATTCTCATCCATCGTTACCACCTTCCTTGAATTTACCAAGTGTCATGATCACACTAAGAGCCCAGTGCCGGGCTCGCTGTTCTAAACAGAGGAAGGGGCTGTTATGATCCCAGCCCCGCAGATGAGGAAACCGAGGCACAGGAGGTGAAGGACTCGCCCAAGTTCACAGAACCTTGCGGCCAAGCCGTGCTGTCTGGCTCCGGGGCCCTGCTCCCAAGTGCTCCTGTGTAGCCTCCGGAGTCCAAGCTCGTTCCATGTGGGAGACTTTTCTGCCCACATCCTCATCCTGCTCTTTCCTTCCCTGGCCCCTCAACTCAGCGGTGTCTTATTTCCGTATATTGTCAGATAGCCCTTTTCCATCAGTTCCTTCATATCAAGGTAAAAATGTCTAAATTTCTCCTATTAAAAACAAAAAGAGGGGCTTCCCTGGTGGCGCAGTGGTTGGGAATCTGCCTGCTAATGCAGGGGACACGGGTTTGAGCCCTGGGCTGGGAAGATCCCACATGCCGCGGAGCAACTGGGCCCGTGCACCACAACTACTGAGCCTGTGCGTCTGGAGCCTGTGCTCTGCAACAAGAGAGGCCGCGATAGTGAGAGGCCCGCGCACCGCGATGAAGAGTGGCCCCCGCTCGCCACAACTAGAGAAAGCCCTCGCGCAGAAACGAAGACCCAACACAGCCATAGATAAATTAAATAAATAAATAAATAAATAAATTTAAAAAAAAAAAAGCCCTCATTTAAAAAAAAAAAAAAACCAAAAAGAAACAGAACTTCTTTACCCGATAGTCTTCTTAGGGGCAAATCTTTGTTTCAGAGTCGAGCTTCTTAACGGACCGTTTGCTTGCACGTTGCGGGTGTGTGAGCAGACGTCCTGCCCTGTGTGCCAGGGACTGCGGTTGGCTGCACGCACGTGAGCCGAACGGAGGGGCACCGCCGGAGCCCCTGGCGCCTGAGCGTCTGCGTGGCACGACAACGTGGCAGGTGAGCACGAACGCGTAATTTGCTCCATCACACACATGGAATGCCAAGTTGCTTTATTTCTAAGTCAAATTAAATTTGGCTCTGAAGCCCTTATCCATCTGGTAGAAAGATAGCTCATATCAATTATTAGAGTTCCTCTATCCAGCTCCTCTTTGGTGGGTATAAAAATTTTGGGGATAATTTGTTTTCTAAACATTGAAAAGGCAATTTAAAAATTTATTTGGAAAAGTGAAGGACCAAGAATCAAGGACATTCTTTACCCGACATCAAAACTTACTATAAAGTTGATCAAGAGAGTATGGTATTGGTAAAATGACAAAAAGTAGAGACCAGAAATAGACTCGCTCATATACGGTCAGTGTTTTTGAAAAGGATGCTAAAGCAATCCCATGGCGAAGGAAAAATATTTTCAACCAATGGTGTTAGAATAGCTGAGTATACGTAAGGGGAAAGCGCTTTCTCAAGTTCTACTTCACACCGTCCAGGAAAATCAATTAGAGATGGGTCTACACTTGGCATAAATGCTAAACAGTAAGCCACCAGAGGGAACACAAGAGAATATTTTCATGAGCTTGGGCAGCAAAGACATTTTTTTTAAGTGAGGGCACAGAAAGTGTGGGAAAAAAAAGTAAAAAGCAATGTGGAATTCTGGATTGGATCCCGGAACAGGACAAAGACAGCAGTGGAAAAACTGGTGAAACCCAATCAAAGCTGGCAGTTTAGATACCAGTTGTGGACCAGTGTTAATTTCATAGTTTTCACAAATGCACTGTAGTCACATAAGATATTAACATTAGGGGAATCTGGGTGAAGGTTCTAGGAACTCTCTGCACTTTTTTATACCTTTTAAGTAAATCTAAGAATGTATTATTTTAAATGCCAGGAAGCCCAGAGGCGGGCAGTTTAGAGCTGATCCAGCGGCTCCAGTGTCCTCGGTACCCAGGTTCTGTCCATGGTTCTGCTGTCCTAGTATTTTGGTTTCATATTTAGATTTCTTCCCTCGTGGTAAATTGGCCAAAGAAGAGAGGCATTTCATGTTACCCCTCGCTTTTGTATCAGGAGGAAAATCCTTCCGAGGAGCAATCAGCAGACTTCTCACCAGAAATCACAGGACGGAATCGGGTAGGTGCTCGAACTCTAGCTGCAAGAGAGGCTGGTGCTACAGGAAGGAGGCCCATTCAGAACAGGATATTCTGAGGACAGTTTACTAACAGAGGTGCTGGGGTCGGGGACCTGCTAGGCTGGGGCAGTCTCCCAGAGCTGGGACTTTTGAAATGTTTGCATACCTCGGCCAAAGGGATGAGGGGAGGGAGACATCACTGGACCCCAAAAGTGGGGCATCTTGTAGGGAGACCATGGTGAAAGGAGCAGGGACACTGAGCCCAGGGTGATCTCCAAGGAAAGGATCTGGCATTTCCAGCCCGGATGGTGGGGGGTAGGGAGTGCCAGAGAGCAGCCGAGCTCTGCGGGCAGTCGGCGGGGGCTGCCACGCTCCCCGACGTGGCCGGGACCAGTGGCTCCACATCTCTCAGTTTCTCCATCTGTGAAATGGCAACAGTGAGAATCCTTCCTTCACATATTTCGGGATTAAGTTGAAAAATAAAGGTTAATCGCTAACATACGACTTGGACTACAGTAAATGCTCAGTAAATGTTAGTATTAGCGTGACTTGTCTGTTTCCTAACCAGATCTCCCTTTCTTATGCTCAGCTTGGAATCCTCATTGCCTTGTGACGTGCTAGCAAGCTGTATGGCTGGACGTCGTTTTCCAAGTCTGGTCCTTGACCAGCAGCTCAGCACCTCTGGGAACGTGTTAGGAGTGCAAACTCTCAGACCCAATTGTTGAGACCTGTTGGATTAGAGACTCTGGCGGGGAGGGGGGGCCCAGCTGTGGTTCAAGCAGCCCCGGGGGGCTCTCCAAGGGCTGGTGTGTAGATCAGGCATGGGTGACGCTGGGGCGGGTGGGCTCTGACGTTTAGCACCTGGCTCAGCTCCTGCGTTCATCTCCCCTGGTGCGCGGTGAAGGGGTCGCTGTATTGAGAACTGACTCAGAACACTGTCAAGAATCCCTGGGCGCCCTGACACTGCTTGGGGAGAGGTGATCCTTCCAAGTCCTGGAGTTCCTGGGACTGAAGTGTGAGGGGGTGAAGTACGTTGGCTCCGCGAGCTGGTCTGTTGTCCCAGCACCGACACGGGGTGGATGGAGAAGTCTGAGGAGAGTGGTACACCAGCGATAAGGTACGAAGCTGGAGAATGACCATGTTTGTACTCAGGCATGTGAAAACTTACCCCATTAGCGCATCGCTCTCACTTGCAATTGGCTTTGTCTCTTGGTACGGAAAATAAGGGAGTAGGGCTGAGGTCAGAGTATTAAATCTGCTCTTCCCCGCCCTCCACCCCACCATAAGATAGTCTGTGTGCATAAAACTACCTTGTGTGTGCTAGAGGAAAAAAACGGGTGAGAATGGATTTTCTAAGGAATTAAGTTTATTTTCTATTTACATTAGAGCAAGGCTTACAGATCCAGTGACATCAAATGCAAACTCTAATTATAAATGTAGGTATAAATATTTTAAGTATTGCAAGGGCCTGTTTTCTAGGCATTTTATACTTGATAAAGCAGTGCTGCTTATGTTTTTATGCACAGCTGAAGCCCTTTCGCCTCTCAACCATAGTGGTAGACCTGAAGCAAACACTAAGCTGATACAAGAAGTAAATGTGTGTCCACCAGTGATCTTTGTTCCATTGCTACTTTACTTCGATTTTATGAGTATTTGTGTTGGTGAGAATTATCAATTACGACACTTGAAAGTATAGAACTTTTTTCAAGGGGTAGCAAGCAACCTAAATTAGTATCATAAAAAAAGGATCTTTTATTGGCTTGTTTTATAGGTAAGTCCAGGGGTGTGTTTGGCCTCCGGCTGGTGGCAGGGGTAGGGGTGGGTGGGGACTGGGGACTGGTTGGGATCCAAGGGCTCCAGCAATGCTCTCTTTACAGGTCCTCAAGATTATTCTCCAGACTCCTCTGTCTCCATGGTATTTCTTGCATTAAAACCAATGATTTAAAGTCCCAAGGGTAGGGATATTTTATCTATATTTATGAATATAGTTATTCACTTTTTTAATAGACTTTATTTCTTGGAGAAGTTTTAGGTTCACAGCAAAATTGAGCGGAAGGTACAGAGATTTCCTGTATCCCCCCTGCCCCCCCATGGGCACACCCTCCCCCATTATCAACATCCCCCAACAGAATGGTGTATTTAGGATAACTGATGGACCTATGTTGACACGTCATCACCTTAGGGGTTCACTCTTGGTGTTGTTCATTCCACGGGTATAATGACATGCATCTACCATTATAGTATCATACAGAGAAGTTTCACCCACTGTCCCCCAAATCCTCTGTGCTCTGCCTATTCATTCATTTCCTAACCCCTGGCAACCACTCATCTTTTTACTGCTCCATAGTTTTGCCTTTTCCAAAATGTCATATAGCGGGAATCATACAGTATGTAGCTTTTTCAGATTGGCTTGTTTCACTTAGTTGTATGCATTTACATTTCCTCTATGTCTTTTCATGGTTTGATAGCTCATTTCTTTCTTTCTTTCTTTTTAGAAAATTTTTTATGTAGTGCATTTTTTTTCTTCTGGCTCTTATTTTTTTTAATTTTAATTTTAATTTTTTATTTACTTTTATTTATTTATTTTTTGGCTGTGTTGGGTCTTCTTTGCTGCACGCAGGCTTTCTCTAGTTGCAGCGAGCAAGGGTTGCTCTTTGTTGTAGTGCACAGGCTTCTCATTGCGGTGGCTTATCTTGTTGCAGAGCATGGGCTCTAGGACACACGGGCTTCAGTAGTTGTGGCGTGTGGGCTCAGTAGTTATGGCTCACAGGCTCTAGAGTGCAGGCTCAGTAGTTGTGGTGCACGGGCTTAGTTGCTTCGCAGCATGTGGGACCTTCCCAGACCAGGGATCGAACCCATGCCCCCTGCAGTGGTAGGCGGATTCTTAACCACTGCGCCACCAGGGAAGTTCAGCTCATTTCTTTTTAATGCTGAATAATATTCCATTGTCTGGAGGTATCACAGATTATTTATCCATCACCTAGTGAAGGAAATCTTGGTTGCTCCCAACTTTTGGAAATTATGAATCAAGTTGTTACAAACAGTCATATGCACATTTGGGTCATTTGGGAAGAGTATATTTAGTTTTGTCAGAAACTGCAAGACTCCTTCCAAAGTTGTTGCACAATTGTGCATTCCCACCAGCAAGAAATGAGAGTTCCTGTTGCTCCACATCCTCATCAGCATTTGGTGTTGTCAGTGTTCTGGAGTTTGGCCATTCTCACAGGTGTGTAGTGGTACCTCATTGTTGTTTTAATCTGCATTTCCCTGATGACAAATGATGTAGAGCATCTGTTCATATGCTATTTCCCATCTCTATATCTTCTTTGATGAGGTATCTATTAAGATCTTTTGCCCATTTTTTATTTGGATTGTTTATCTTCTTATTGTTTAGTTTTAAAAGTTCTTTGCATATTTTGAATAACAGTCTTAAAACTTGAATTAAAAACATTGACCAAATTAGCAGAATGAGTGAAATAGCAATAACTTTAATCAAACACCATAGTCTTTTTTTTTGTAAACTATTTTTATAAACTTCATTAATTTGCACTTGCAGCTAGTGAGCTCATTTAAAACTGATTTATAATATGTCTTTATCTTTATAATGTTGAATAAATCATTCTGTTCAGAATGCTGAACATCTTAACTTGAATTTGGTCCCATATTCTAATTTGCTCTAGGTCCATTCATAAATGTAAAAATAAATTGTAAAGAGGAACATTTTTGCAAGAGTAAACTATGATTTTTCAGTCTCCATTGATTGTTGTCATGGAGCCTTGATCTAAAATTATTACTTTATCATCCGAATTTGCTTAGCTTTGGCTCTCAGCTCAGCCTCCTAGTTATAATATTTAAATGGATATTATGTTTTATGTTCAAATATATACAAAATCCCTTGGATCTAATTCATTCAAAATTTATGACCTTAAGAACTACTTAATTTGGTCTATGAATGTGCCATTTCTCCCATGTTTTCTTCTTACAACACTTAACAGCATTTTAATTCCAAGATAAGTTTTTAAATTCTACTATCAGTGTGTGTTGTAGATTTGTTCTTGTACCTTTCTTGCCTGGAATAGTAAGAGTCAGGGCACTCTGAAGGGTTTTCCAATGTCCTAAGGATGCAAAACTGTTCTGAGCTGCAAACAGAAAGTGCAAGAGCATTGCCTTCCAGGAAGGGAGGAAATAACTATTGATTTTAAGAGTGTCCTCATCGAGCACTCTCCAAGACTCACTGCCTCTTTGCTTATAGCTTCCAGTTGCTAAGCAGCAGCTCTTTTTGGATCTCAGAGTCTACTCTTATTTGCAAGGGACTCAACGGTGTGTTAACAGCGCTTCTCTGAGCGTTTAATTTGTGTGCGCTCTAAGCCTCTGGAGATACCCATTGCTGACTCTTCAATAACCTTGCCCCATCAATCAGACTCTCTATCCTTTATCTGTAATCGCTCCTTTCCTGGGTCTTTTCCCTTAACTTGTAAACATGGCCAAGTTATCCATGTTACAAACAAACATACAGCAAGGAAAGAGAACAAACTTCCCTTGATTTTACTCTGCTGTAGTGTGGGCTGCCTACCCAGCATCTGTTACCCACTCTGCCTTCCTAAAAGAATCCGTGTTTTGCAATTGTTTTATACTTTTGATTTTTAATTTTTTTCCACAGTACCCACCCCTCCTCCACCATAGCCCTTGTAATGTGGCAGACCAGACCTTCCTTCTACATTCAAGAGTGGATCCCAAATTCGACCGTGCCAACGGGTCTCAATTTTATCTGAATGTTAGACTCCTCTGAGGGAAATTAAGAAAAAATAGATGCCTGAGCTTCAACCTGGACTAATTAAATTGAGAGATTGGTGAGACTTGGGTATTAGAAATTTGTATAAGTTCCCCTAGTTCTTCTGATGGCTGAGCTGGTGCTCTTGCCTTCATCCCTCCCCAGTATTTGGTCAGGAACTCAGGCTGAAGCCTGGTATAGGGGACTCTTACTGTCTAGGGGTGGGAACAAGACCCACAATGGACCAATCAGATGAAAGCCAAGGATGCTATTGGGCGGTTGGGAGCAGTGTCCTCTGGCCCCCGAAGGTCAACAAGGAGGCAAGTTGCTCAGTTGCTGCTGACCACTGTGTGGCAGTGATGAAGAAGGACATCGAGAGAGCAGCATAGACACACAGAGATGGGCACAGGGAGGAGGAGGGCACGCAGACCGTGAACTGACCTGACCACAGTCTCCCGAAGGCCACCCACCTCTGCCTTCTCAGTGTGTTTTCTTATCTGAGCCACATTGTCTCAGGCTGTACTGCTTGGGGCCTCTTCACTTCATCGCTTTCCTCTCCAAAGTGTTTAGAGCCACTGTCTTCTGACTTCCTCGCATCCAGCTGAAGGGCTGGCATCAGGCGTTGGTCCAGGACACCTGACACTGTTCTTGGTCCTTTGCGTTGGTCCCCTGTTCATCCCGTTTCACGCTCTCCGTCACAAGCACCCATTCCTGGCCCCGCAGAGCATCACGCCATCTCTGCTTTGATGTCACAGGGAAGGTTTCTCAGCCTAGAACAGCCCGCCCATCCTTCCTGCTACAGTAAGTAGGATCCGTCTTTAAGAATCAGATGTTCACCTTGTCTAGGAAACCGTCCTAGGGGCACAAAGCCCCTCCTGTGTACACATTGTCACAGATGCGGTGATTTTCTGTTTATGGGTCAGTGTCCCCCCACAAGAGGGGTTGCTCCTTGAGGAGAGGAGCCATAAGCATACCTGTTGCCTTCAGTATCTTCATAACACGTAATGCATTTTGGTGACGTTATGGGTTGAACTGTGTTCTCCCAAAAGATGTTGAGTTCTTAATCCCCTGTCCCTCAGAATGTGAACTTATTTGGAACTAGGGTCTTTGCAGGTTATTAAGTTTAGATGAGGTCATAGGGTGGGCCCTAATGCAGTATGACTGTGTCCTTATGCAAAGGTGAATTTTGGACACAGACCCGCACACAAGGAGAACAAGCTAAGAAACCGCCAGGAGCTAGGAGAGTGGCCTGGAACAGAACCTGGCTCTGCCGACACCCTGATTTTGGCTTCTGGCCTCCAGAACTGTGAGAGCATATGTTTCTGTTGTTTAAGCCACTCAGTCTGTGGTACTTTGTGACAGCAGCCACAGGAAGCAAAGACAGAGAGGAATCCCTGCGTGTCTGCTGGGTGACTGAGTGAACGAGTAAACAGGGAAGCTAACCTTGACCACAGGAGCGAAGCTCTGACGCCCAACGCAGGTAGAGCTTTTACTGAACGCAAGTTCTTATGCCTGACGCACAGTGAGGCCAAACAAACCGAAGTGTGGAGTTTGGAGCAGAGAAAGGTTTATTGCAGGACCATGCAAGGAGAACGGGGGGCTTATCCCCCCCCAAACCCCTAACTCTCCAACTGGTTTCAGCAAAGCATCTTTAAAGGCCAGGTGAGGGAGGGGAGTGGTTGGTAGTTGCAAACTTCTTGTGCAGGAATCCTTTGTTCTTGCAGCTCTTCATGTAGGTCAGGTCACGTGTTCCTGTAAACCTCCAAGAAGACAAATGTTCTTCTCTGTTCTGCAACTTTTTATCTCTGTATGAGTGAAAAGTGTGTTATCCTTAAAGGTCAGAGCCTTGAGAATGAGCTATCCTGTATATTTCAGGCTATAGGCAACATTCTTAAAGCAAAGCGAAAGCAATAGAATACAAAGGTTAAAGTAAAAGACAGATCTAATATGGAGTCAGATTTGTTCTTCCCTATTACAGAGCCAAAGGGTGGGGGAGGCATGCTTAGTGCAGGACTATGTTCCGGGGCTCAAACCTAGACCAGCCCTGCTCAAAATGGTGTAAATATTGGATGTGACTTTTTACTTGTGAACTCACACTCCTCATTTTTAGTTAAGAAAATTATCTTTTAACCTAAGTTTTGTCTAGATTTCTCATTCTCTGGTCTTTTAAGAATTTATGTTAGACTTTTCTGAAATGCAAGCATCGTATAAGCAATTGTACATTTAAAATTTATTTCCAGGTAATTATTTGCTTCACTGTATCTTCCATTTCAAATTCTCTCGGTTCATTGAAAGTAATTCAGGTTTTCCCTCTCTCCAGACAATGCCTTGCTAGACATTTTCCTACACTTTCCAAACATACTGAACTCAGAGTCCTTGGCAGAAATGAGAAAATAGTGGTGAACTTCTCTTCAGGTAGTAAAGTGAAACTGACCTATTTGATTTTTCAAATCTCAAGGAATTTACACACAAATAAAGTTGGTTTACACTCTTGTAAGATGGCTGAACAGTTATTATCTAGTTGTTTCAGAAATGTAACTATTAGCTTATTCTTTCTGAGAACATTACTCTTCACATTTGTACAATAATAAGCCTATTTGGCTACTGTATTTCCTTTTCACCTGTAAGGTTTAGGGCATGACTTTTCATTTCCCCTAGTCTAAATCACATACTTTCAAGCTTCCTTGGCTTGTGCAGAACAATGGCTTTTGGAGCTAAGTTAACTCTCATTGGCATGTTATCCAGAATATTACAAAGAAGCACCCCAAGTATTTGATGGGACCTTCCTATCCCTGAACAGAGGCTAATACAGGTGACCTTTCCTTCTCTGCCCTGGCAGGGCCAGGGAGGCCAGGTGGAAGGTTACCCTTGTGTTAGTGCCTTAATGTCTTCCAGTTTCCCTCTTTCAAAACGGGAGGTGATAATAATAACTCACGATAACTATTGTGAAGGTCAAGTCCCAGATACTTGCTTTGGCAATATCAGTAATTGTGGTGATCCCCTTCAGAGGGAATCCCACACCCGCCCCTGAGTGGGCAGCAGGTTACCGGGCACCAGCCCTCAGTGTCACAGGATGGACACCTGAGCCCAGGGAATGCCTAACTGAAAACATATTGCATGTCTGCTGTGGGCAGCTGGGACGCTCAGGGAGCCTGGACCCAGCCCTGAATGATCCCACCCAGCAGGACGGAGGCTGGGGTAGTTATCGCCAACTTCCATCTTGTGTGGGTTGAGGGTTGTTTCTGGGGGTGCATCATGACCCTGGTGCCCCTGAAGGAGTCAGCGGGCCTCTGTGGCCAGAGAGAGATCTCAGGAGAGGGGCCCAGGGGTGCGTGGGAACTTCCCGCCAAGCTGCGGGTGACATCCAGGGCGGGTTGAGGGACTCTGGGAGGGCAGGGACCGTACGTGACGCTACAGGGACGGGAGAAAGGCCAGGGGAAGCCGGACAGAGAGGACACGGTGCGTACCTGCAGACATGCTGAGGTGAGACATGCCGGGTAGCCCCTGGGGACTGAGAGATGCTTCGACACCAGCCTTGTGTGTCTGAGTTCTGGCCTGTAGGGTCCTCATAAAACCTCTCCTTTGGCAGTTCGAATAGATTTCTGTCCCTTGCACCCAAGAGCCTGATCAGAGCACCTTTATGATTTCACAAATTCAAGCATTGATTCATACATCTTGATTGAGTGCTACATGGCCCCCTCTGCAGAAACAAATATTCATGAAATGTGGGAATTGTCTGGAATCGCTTCCATTGTGTAGAGCTGTTTAAACTAAAACCAGTTATGATTCCTGAAAAAAGGACAAGGAGATGTTAATATGCAAAGACACGTTTTAACATATGTTTGGAATCCAGGTTTATATATCAGCGTCCTTGGAAAGGAGCACGCCTAGAGAAAAGCGTATTGTCTGGATCTGGGGTGGCGCGGCCTGACCTTGTCACCTGCTTGTCACGGGCTGGAGGTCCTGCACTGCCTCGGTCACCCTCTGTGGAGGCTTCTTGGTGTCATGTCCTCCTCCCTCTGTCAGCAAGGTTATCTTTCTGTATCCTGGGGTCGCGGGGGGTCAGCCTTGAAACTATGCAAGAGGATTCTTCTGCTTTTGGAATTTTTATCCCCCCCCAGACACCTCCAGAAATTCTTAAATTTCTCCAAGAAAGATGACTCCTTTTTGCAGATATGATTACCTCGCTAAAGAAACGTTGTTCCACATGTCTAACCTAAAGCATGTTTACTGCAGTTTAAGTGAATTTTTGATGCAGGCAGCAGGGAGAGTTAGCAATTTTGATACTATTGCGAACTTTGAAGCCGCTCCCGTTTCTGTACATTTCACAGAAACTATGAAGCCCTGAAATGGAAACAAAATGAAACTTTGTGACTAATGACACAGTCCTACAAATCACATATTGCAGTTTCTGGGTAGATTTTGCTTTAGTTATGGTTGCATTGCTGACAAGGATTCAGGGCTGACCCTTACAGACTCACACTCACATCTGCTGGTGTTTTCAGCCTGCAAGTCCAAGAAGAACTTTTATCTTCAGACTTGGTGCACATTCCTAAGCCCCTCTACTCTCAGAAAATAGGAATACTTTGCAATCTATGTAAATATGCTAATTAAACTTTGACTGAACTTTGCTTATATATTGTAGATGTTGTAATGTTATGGGGCGCAGACATGCAGATCGTCCACCTCTGCAGAATCAGAGATCGAACATCTGGGTTGGCAAAATATTGTAAAGACAGGGATAACAAACATTTCCGTTTCTAGCTGTCTGTGTCCCACCACCTTTTCTCGTCTGCTGTGACAAGAACTCACCAAGAGAGCAGTGACAGACACTGAATGTCACGGGCCCTGTTGAAAATAGCTCCGCTTGTTTTACCCTCAGAGTAGATCCAGAGTCACACTGCTATCACCTGCCAATACCACCTGGGCATCACCTTGCACTTGGCCCGGGTTATATTTTTCTGGGATTATAGTGATCCCCTCCTACTGGTCCGCCTGCTTCTCTCCTTGGTGGCCCCAGCTCAACACCCAGAGGGATGTTTCTGAAACGTGAGGCAAGCACTTAACTCTGCTCACAGGCTCCTGGGCACCCAGTCCTGAAGAGTAAATTCCCAAGTTCTTAGGTGCCTGTCTGGCTCTCATGGCTCTGCCCACCATTGTTCTGCGCCCGCTCCTCCCAGTTGGTTCCAACCAGAACACTCTGGCCTCTCCCTGTGGACTGAGTCTCTGCTCACGCGTGCCCTGGTGGGGCCTTCCATGACTACCGTACTCAAAATTACAGCCCTCCATCTCCCAGCCTTCATACCTGCTTAATTCTTCCCCCAGACATATACATTACGTAACATCCCAATTAATTTACTTATTGATTCTGTTTATTGCCTGCTTCCTCCCAGCTTGAACGTCAGCTCCAGAAGTTGTAGATCGAAGTTGGTTTTGTCCACTGTGTCCTCTGAGCCTAAAACAGTGATGGGCACAATGACTTTGTGACACTTTTTCTGATGCTTTACGTGTCTTGTGTACATCAGTTCATCTAACCCTCCTTCCACCCGTAAGAGTAGGTACCCTCTTATTATCCTCACTTCATAAAGGGAAAGCTGAAGCAAGCCCTGCAGGGCCTAACAACTGACCGAGATCGTGGGGTTTGTAAGCAGGGGACGTGCCCTGGTTCCAGAGTATGCGTTCTTTTTAAAATTTTTTTAAACTTTCTATTTTACATTGGAGTCTAGTTGATTAACAATGTTGTTTTAGTTTCAGGTGTACAGCAAAGCGATTCGGTTATACATATACATGTTCTTAAGTCTTTTATCACCACTCAGGAGGCAGGGCGGTCCACACCTCCTTTCAAGTTGAGTGTTTTCCCTTCAGAGCTGGGGCCCTGGCCTGGGCTTAGTTCATTGCTTTGGGTGTGTTTTGGCATCTCCACTGGTGGACAGTCATTGGTTGGTTCCAGACACACAGATATTTAGAGATATTTAAAATAAGATTTATTTTACCTACACATTTCTTAACTGCCTTCTTAACAGGAGGCTCTAAGAAGCTCTAAGTCCTGCTCTTGTATCCTCTTCATGTCCTTTACTTCTCAGAAGACTTCATTGTAAGAAAACTTGACTCCTGCTTTGCCGTCTGCTTTTTGTCCCATTTCTGTACCCAAACCCCAGTTTTCTCTTTTTTCTAATTATCCCCATGGGGAGACAGTAGAATTCCATACATCCTAGAGTTGTAATCCTTGCCGCTGTTGGGAAGATATTCATAAATAAATGTATGCATACTAGAATTTTGCATAAGTGCAAATCTTTGGTTGTGGATAGATATTGAATATGATAGTTGAAGCATAAGGTAAGCGTACGTTATGAGTACAGTGGATAATCATTAGAAAACATCAAATAGATGAAATAGTCATATTTTCATAGGAAGATTTCTAACTATGGATTATTCATTTGATCTGTTGATTGTGTTTCTCCAACAAATTCCACACTTTTTCTCTACCTTACTCTTGCATGTGCCTCATACAATGCGACCCACTTCTGCTACCTTCCTTTGTTCCTGCTTCACTTTATTCCCCCAGAGTATTTATCACCTTCCAACATGCTATATTATTTACTTACTTATCTTTCATCCTCCTTTGCCGAAATTTAAGCTCCTTGAAGGCATGGGTATTTTTGTCTTGTTTTGTTTTGTTCACCAGTGTATCTTAAACGCCTTGAAGAGTACCTGACATGTAGTAAGAAATTAATAAACATTTGATGAATGATTGAATTCGTTGTTAAAGGGTGCTCGATCTTTATTTATCATAACATTATCATTTAAATTAAAGTCCTTTCTTAACCTTGACCAAACCAAAAAGATATAGACTCTGACTTATCAACAACTGTTCCTCTAACACATGGACTCAAGACTGTGCCAAAATACAGAAGCTTCACATAAGATTTTCTGAAAGGGCTTGTTACTATTTTTTTTTAACCTAGCATAACTTAATTATAGACTCTTCTTACAAAACACCATAATTGAATAAAATATACTGAAATATGGAACCTGATTTTTCCTAGTAAAGCTATCAATCAAAGCTAAAGTTTTTACTGATTAAAAAATTGTATAATATTTGCAAACTCATTGCAGAATTTTTTAGATTACTTCTTTTTGCAAGTGAAAATGAACACATATAGGATATGATTAGATAGCTATGAAAAGATTGAATAAAGAAGGGAAAAGTATGATATGAAATACAAGACAATGAAAATAATACAAGAACAATTTCAATTTCACTTCCAAACTGATTGATTGATGCCTCCTATGTGAGAAGCACTGTTTTAGTGCCTATGGAGAACATAAGGCAGAACGAGATAGTCTTTTCTTTCGGCCACTTGAATCTTGTGAGTTGAAGTGGCAAACGCATCTTATTTGAAAGGGCCAAGAGAGAAAGAGCATAAATTCAATTCTCAATATTCAATGGTTTAAGAAATTTACAGATACTTGGAAGATAATCTGGGAGCAACAATGACAATTACAGGTAATTGAAATAAGGATAATATGGCAAAAAAAACCCCTCTATCATATTTAACGTTGCATATTTTCTGACGAGATCTTCGGTAATCTCTTGTATTGTTACTCTGTGTGTCATGTATTTTTATCTCTGGTAGCCTTCAAGAATTTATTTTTACTTTTGACTTTTAGCAGTTTGAACATGATGTGTCAGAGTCTGTGCGTGTCTAATAATTTTTGAGTGCTGAGTATTGTAGACTCGTAGAGACTGAACTCTCGTATATGGGTCCATGTTTCATCTATAATGCTTTGATATAATGGCACGTGAAGTCAGTCCAGTCAATACCTGAGCTGGATTTAGGTTTATTGTTGCCCTGGTTCCACTCACGGAACCCCTAGCTTCAAACTCTGCTAGCATTGCCTTGTGTTGAAGGCTGTGGCTGGTATCCTGAGGGCTTTTCTCAGCTTCCATCTTCCATCTTCAGCTCTTAATCTTTGCTGTGCTCCTGTGCCTGGGGGGCTGGGTATTAGTTTCCCAGGCCTGCTGTAACAAACTACCACAAACTTGATGGCTTTCAGCAACAGGAATGTATTCTCTCACAGCTCTTGAGGCCAGAGGGCTGAAATCAAGGTGCCAGCAGGGCCATGTTCCTTGCAGTCTTCCAGGGGAGGAGCCTTCCTTGCCTCTTGCAGCTTCTGGTGGCCCCAGGTGTTCATTGTCTTGTGGCAGCATCTCTCCAATCGCTGCCTCTGTTACCGAGTTCAAGGTCATACTGCTCACTGCGCGACAGGCCAATAAATTGAGAGACGAGTTGCTGGGGCAAGGAATAGCGACTTTATTCAGAAGGCCAGCAGACTGAGAAGAGGGTGGACTCGTGTCCTGAAGAACCATCTTGCCTGGGTTTGGGTGTTCGTTTCTTATATAGAACAAAGAGGGGTAGGTGAGGAGGTAAAGTAATAGAGGTGATTAAGTTGTTACAGATATTTCCTGGTTCCGGCCAGACTCTGGAGGGGATGGGTTAATTTCTTCCTTCTTGCAGCCATTCACAGGTAGGCCTGGTCAGGATGTTTCCTGCACTAAACAAAGGTATTTTAGCTTAACTTCAGGCATGGGAGGCAGGGTTCCTGGTGATGGGTCGTTATGTGTAATTTAAGTTATAGGCAACATCCCTTTAGTGATTAACTTGTAGCAAAATCAATAGAATACGAAGGTTAAAGTAAAAGAAACAGATCCAATATGGAGCCAGATTTGTTCTTCCCTGTTACACCTCTGTCTTCGTATGGCCATCTTCTGTCTGTGAATGTCTCTGCCTCACAAGGCCTTTTCCACTCTGCATGTCTGTGTTCAAATTCCTTTTATAGAGACACCAGTCATTGGATTAGAGCCAACCTGATCCAATAATCTCATTTTAACTTGATAACAAATCCAAAGATTCCATTTCCAAATGAGGTCACATTCACAGGTACTAGGTGTTTGGACTGACATATAGTCTGGGGGACACAATTCAACCCAATGCTCTCACCCCCTCCCAGTGGTAGATTGCTGTCACTTGTTCCTCGGTGCTTGCTAGCCTGGTGGGGGGCACTGGGAGGGGGCATTTCTCTGTTTTCCCAGTGTAGCCTCAGTCTTCGGCTCTACATACCTGAGTCATGATTTTTTTTTTTTTCAGTGATTCTGGGAGGTCTTTCTTTTCTTCCCCCAGTGGTAAAAGACCTCACTGAACTGATTTAGGATCCTGGGTCCAGGAGTTTTCCTTCACCTTCCCCAGAACAGAAGGCTTTTGTTCCTTTTACTCTTTCCCAAGCTGCAGTGGGTCATCATGTGAGCACTGGGGTTGGCTGGGTTCTAATAGTGGCTTAAAGCTTAATTTTCAGGGGGAGGAGTCCTTTTATCTTGGGCCTTTTCTGTACTAGTAAACCACCGCCTCCCCCAGGCTGCACCAGAGCCCATAGCTTTCTCTGCCCTGCCTTTCTGGGAGCACCCAGCAGAAGTATGTAAGGATCCAGCGAGAGGGTGTGACCTCCTCTTGTGTCTCTGGCTTCCAGAAGTTCTGTATTCTCAGGCTTGCCCACACAAGCCTTTAGGAATTTCTACAATTTTTGGATCAATTCTTGGTGCCTACTGTTTCTTCCCGTGCTCTGCTACAAGTGAGCCAGGGTCCATCACCTCTTTCCTTGGATGGTTATGCCTTTCCGTAGATTTTAGGTTATTTGCTCTGTGACCTTAGCTCTCTGTTGGGATACTATTATTATGTTTTTGAAATTATCCAACTTTTTCTCATGGCTGGAGTAGGAGGAATGTTCTTCCCAGCTTTCTGATTCCCAGGCACAAGGAGAACACCTTCCTTCAGTTGTGTTTCCAATTGTAAATCTCTACTAATAGCTTCGGACATATTTTGTCAATAGAGTAATTTGTTTTTACAAACATAATCCTCAGGTGTTAGAAAATCTTGACAGGCCTTTTGAGTCATGTGAGAGTCTAATGATTATCTAGCACTGCTTTGGGATCCTATTTACTTAGAGATCTAATTTGTTGAAACTTGGTTGTGCTTGCAGGACGTAGCCTCAATGAACATCAAGACTCTAGACCCACTTCTCAGCTTTGTGTAACAGCCCTCGGGAATTGAGAGGGAGGGAGATGTTACCCATGGAAGCAGTCAGGCAAGGGGCCCCAGGTAATAGATTGCACTGATCTGCTCCTGAAAATCATCACTGTTGAGAACTGTAGCTTGGAGTTGCTGCTGCAGTGGCGTTTTGGGGCTTATTTGCCTGTTACTGGGTCATTATCATACCCATCCCACCCACTCCCTGCCCCATGCTGCCTACTCCCTACATCCAGTTTGATATTTTTATTCTCAAACCAAGTCATTTAAAATAGTTAAAAGTATTTTCCATTTTGCATTCCATTTATACTTATCATTTTTACCCAAGACTTTCTATGGAGACACTTGAAAACATAAAGAAACCTTTATAGTGAAAGGGTGAAATATTCATTTCAGATCTCACTTTCTGTTCAGGAGTGTATGGGATACATTTGTGATTGCCAACTGGAGTGCCACCAGTGGAATGAATGGGTAATAGGAGTAACTATGCAGGAGGGAATAGAATAGAGGATTTCTAAAAAATTGGGTATCTGGAGATGTTATTGAAACGTTTCGAGCTACATGAAATATTTTATCAAAGTTTTCCCTGAAGTAATTGCTTACTTTTGAAAAGCAATGCTATTTTATTTAAATTGGCTTGAGTCTCATGGGTAAATGAAATGTAGTATGTAGACATATGAAGGAATAAGGAAATTTACTATAATTTAATTTTGTCAGGTTAGGAGTTAGAGAATTCAGCAGAAAGAAATAATAAATTTCACTCAGCAGCTCATTTCAAAATTCATGGGTTCTTTACATTATTTATTTTGTAATAATAATAAAACACTTTTATTAAAAGCTTTCTATTCTGTTCCAGAAAAAACATAAGTCTATTCCTATGGAGTTGTTCAAATATTTATTCAGCCCCTTCTATATGTTACACACTGTGATGAATAAAGCTTAGCCCATGTCATCAAGTGGTTTACATTTCTCATGTAACTGACAAGGGTCCAAGCTAGATTTACACACATTTTTCATTTCCTTCAGTGGATAAAAGAAAGAGTTCTTATGGCACTATGTATTAAGTCTTATAAATGTCTTTGTGTTTTTATAATATTTTACCTGTTCAAATGGAAACTTTAGGAGTCACTAGGGTTTTTCTTCTAACCAGTTTGACTTTTGAATTCATTTGGATTGATTGAATTGACTGGTGGTTTTGGCTCTGAGAACACATAGACAAAAATCATTTTCTAGCTGATCTTTAGCTAAAAATGTCAGTCATGTAAACTTTCATGTAGTTATTATTCTCTAGCCTTTTAAAATATCATTACAGACCACTTAAATTTTCTTCCCCCTATTTCCTATTGATCCATGGATTACTGAAATAGTTTCAAGGGCAATTTACTAAATTAAGTATATTGTGCATTTCATTTGTGTCCTCTTTTTAAAGCCATTAGAAAAATCTGAAAATATTTGCTGTGAAGTCTCTGATCAGGCTATGTTTGAGGGGCAACTTTAGAGTTTCATCAGTAGGGAAAGTAGGACCATGTTCACTTTTAGGGAACACCTGTAGCCTAAAGATGGAACTTTGCACCAGGAGAGTCCAAGAGAACTTTGAATCTGGTGCTGCCTCATTCCCTGGTGAATTCATAAATTCAACAACCCTCAGACATGGCCAGTGGCTTTCTATTATGATCAGCTTGCTAGAGGTCAAGATTTAGAGAAGAAAAGGATCCATCTCAGCAAAAACAACAGGTGATAATGTTACAAGGGTCCGTGGCTCTTTGAGTCTAAAAAAAGTAGCAGACTCTAGGAGAACTGATGCTGAAATTGCAGGGTTAATCATCTGTCCACTCTGATGGTGTATCCTCTTCCTTTGGCTTGTGGACATTCTTATATACCTGATTTCCTGGCCAGGTGAGGGCCCTTTGAATGCTCTTTCTCTGTGGTCTAATGGCCACCTGCATCAGAAACTTCTTAGATTTTGGAAAATTTGGATTCCCTGCTCCTAATCCAACTCAGAGTCTCTAAGGGTGAGGTCTGGGAATCTGTATATTTCATCTGCTTCTTGAGTGAAAATGTCTCCTTCATTTTGGGGGACCTCATTTTCCAGAGTTTTAAATCAGGAGATTAGACTGAAATGTGGTTTTTAAGACCTTTCCCATGGGATGCAGGCACAAGTCAAGGAATGCCGATAGCCCCTAGAAGAGACAAAGAATGGATTTTCTCCTAAAGCCTCTGTGGGGAATATAGCCCTACCAATACCTTGATTTCAGATGCTGGCTTCCAGAACTGTGAGAGCATAACTTTCTGTCATTTTAAACTACCAAGTCTGTGGTAATTTGTTATGGAAGCCACAGGGAGCTAATACACACATTCAGTTTTCACTGAATATCAAAAGATAACTTCCTGGGAATTTTCACTTTTATCACTTGATGGATTATCTGGGATTAGATTTGCCTTCCTACTCTAAAAATCTAGAAACTGGGTAAAATAATGAAAGAACTGCTTACGGACATTGGGCAACAGGCGATGTAGTACTGTGTTCCCTGAGAGAAGAGAACAAATGAGGGGGCCTTCGAGCAGGAGGGAGGTCACCAGTGAGTGTTGGTAGTTGGAGAGACAAAGAGGCTGGAATTTGCAGGACAGTGGACAGAAGAGTTGTGAGCTGTGCAGAGAACAAATTCCAGAAGTCTGCTTATGTGACTCTTTGAACCTTTGTTAAGTACTTATCCGTACATCTGTACCTGCTCATGTGTACTGTACATTTGTAGTGTGTTGATGAAAAATTAATCAGTTGATCTAAGAAACAATTGGAAAATTTTATTCAAACCAAATTTGAGGATTATAATATGGGAAGAGCATCTCAGAAAGCTCTGAGAACTGTTCCACCCATTAGAAGTCAAGACACAGTTTATATAAGTTTTTTGAGACAGAGGGCTGTGCATCAACTGATGTACGTATTATTGACAGTTAACGCAATCCAGAGCTAAGTGCCACATGGCCTCTTACGAGATCAAGAAGGAATGTTACCTTTAAGGAGCTGTCTTGTTGATGTTGGGAGAATGCCGCTCTTTATGGCTGAGCAGGTATTCCTGCTGATGGGGGAGGTTTGGTTGATGCATAATGCAGATACACAATGTGCAGTGGAGGGAGAGGGGAGGCCAAAGGGCAGAGAAGAATTTTTATGTTTAAATTTTTCTTGTCTTGCCATAAAATACGAATCTTATTTCACAGGTGTGATGCTTATCATTAGTAAAGAGGACAACGCATCCTGAAACCGTAGTAAGATATTCCAGCATACTTGCTCTGTCAGCTAAAGTGAGGTGTCCACTGTCGGCATGGGTGTGGTGCAACAGGTACGGTCATACACTGCTGGTTGGAAAATAAAACGATATAACCACCTTGGAACAAGTTCAGGCAGCTTCTTATAAAGTTATTATACACTCACGATATGACCTTGTGAATTTACTCCAAGGCATTTCAAGAGAAATGAAAAGACTTGTGTACAAATGTTGACTGACTTATTTATAATTACCCCAAACTGAAACTACCTAGACATCCACCAGGTAATGAATGAATAAACAAAATATGGTATATCCATACAGTGGAATACTACTCAGCAAGAAAAAAGATTATGTTAATGGTACATGCAACATGGGTAAATCTCCAAATCATTATGGTGAGTGAAAGGAGTCAGGAAGCAAAGCAAATATATTGTATGATTCAATTTATCAAAAATTCTAAACCTGGCACAACATAAAAGAAAGCAGATCCGTGGTTAGGGCTGGTATGGGGGGGGCAGTGTGGCAAACAGGCATGAGGGAAATTTGGGGGGTAATGGAAAATTTTATTTGTGGTGGTGGTAGCAACAGTTTTGTTTGCATTTGTCAAAATCCATTGAACTGTACTCTCAAAATAAGTGAATCAATACATTTGATTAGTAACATGTTTCTCATGAATTTTTATTGAGAGTTCCAAGTAAGTGTTCAAGAGCGGCATGGGGATGGTTGAAGTTGGGCTAAGCTGAAGACCCTTGCCACCCCCTCTTCTTAGTTCAGTTCTCCAGAACATTCCATCTTGAAATACAGACACCATCCTCTCAAGAAATAAAGATCAAGTTTTGTGGGTCAGTTTTGAACAGGAGATTTTCTTTGTATAATATCCACCACAAGATGGCAGGGCAGACTGCTTTACAACATTTTAAAAGGCTCCATCCAAATTCAGTTATGTTTGGCTTATTGTTATGGTCCTAACAACGATTATTTGGCATTTTGGATGGCAAACGTCCCTCCAAGGCGGAGAGAGAGGGCTATCCTTTCAACCAGGGACTCCCAGCCATACCTGGTGCATTTGCAGAGCCGTGCACAGAGAGCTTCCGTTACCCTTCCATTTCTATTCCCCTCAAATGCTCAGGAAGAGCCAGTGTAGGGACAGGCAAACCTTATCACAGCCATGCACCACTTAGCAGGCCCTTCTGCTTGTTTGTGACGTCAGAGGTTTTGAGATGCATGTAATAATAATTTGATTCAATGCACACTGTTATTACAAGGTCTTCAGTAGCCGGGTCAAGAGGCTGCATTATTACTGAAACTCTGTCTTGGAATGCTTCGGCCACTGGCTTGCTGTGCCCAGAGAGCGCTTTCTTTCACACCTGCTGCCACCGTGGAGGAGGAGGAGGGGCAGGGGAGGGAGGGAGGATGACCACAGGAGCACATTATTCCTTGGTGGGCACAGGGACAGACCCTGTCTTCTTCTTCTTCTTCTTTTTTAATTTTATCGAAGTATGGCTGATTTACAAGGTTGTGGTAATTTCTGCTGTACAGCAAAGTGATTCAGTTATACATACATATATATATTCTTTGGCATATTCTTTTCCATTATGGTTTATCACTGGATATTGAATAGAGTTCCCTGTGCTCTACAGTAGGACCTTGTTGTTTATCCATTCTACATATAATAGTTTACATCTGCTGACCCCAAGCTCCCAATCCATCTCTTCCCCACCCCCCACCCCTTGGCAACCACAAGTCTGCTCTCTATGTCTGTGCAGACTCTGTCTTCTGTTGGCTCCCGCTGTCCAGGTGCTGGGCAGGCTGTGGGCAGGGATGGCCTCTAACTTAAGACCTGGCTGAGAGAAGTTCTCCTTAATCTTCAGCCTAATTTTAAAATCTTTGGATTAATTTAATCTTTGGACTAATTTTCAAAATATAGTTGGACACTTTTCTTCTTTTATCCTCCCATAGACTCTTCATCTCCACCTAATTAAACTCTCTCTTCGCTTTCTGACGCCTTATTTACTTTCCATCATTTTCTCTGATTCTCCTCCTCACTCCTCCCCTTGTGTTCACTGCCTCAGTGCTTTCCTGTAAAGACTTCTTTTTGTTTTCATTTTTGAAAAATTCATTTCTCTACTTTGCCATAAAACTTTACATTACTACAATGGAAGTATTTAGCTATAGTCAATGAAGGATCTTAAGAACGTCACAATACACTCATATATTTAAGCAGTATCATCAGATGAAAGAAATAACAGCTTATCGATGAGCGTGCGAAAGGCATATTGCAGAAATGTGAATATTTATTGCTTGTTATATTATTGTTGTAACTGGGATGTTTTGCAATTATGAATGTTTGTTTGACCTTTTATATGGCTGGGAAAATATATTTATTATTATTATTTTGATGTAGTTTACTAGTAGAGGATACCAAATGTGTAAAGTCTCATTTACTGGATTTACATGTTTACAATAATATTTTTGAAAGGAAATATAGCTTGTTCTTTATTTCTCTTTCTCTCACGTATTCCAACACATGTATACATGGGGGATATGTGTTCAATTATTTAGCCAATGGAACTTATTTATCCTTCTCACACTGATAAAATCAGCCTTGGAAAACTTAGAAATGACTAAGAATAGTAAGAATGGAGCATTTAAATGTTGTAAAAGTAGGAACTATGGTGAGACAAAGCATAAATATTGGCAGAAAAGTATTTTAAAAATCTTTATGAAAAACCTTTGAACTTAGAAATTATACCCAAGACAATTAGGTATAAATTTAGGTGCAGCATAAGAGTTGTTCAAGCCTTCTTCCAAATGATTTAAAACTAATGCTTATTGCATTCAGATTGACTTTAATGAGAAAATATATTTCTTAAGTGAAAGCACATTTTTCTCTCTGATAAAGCAATATATGGAAAGTTTATTTCTCAAATGAATTTGAATATAAAACTCTAAAATTTTATTTTGGCTCATTTTTACCTAGAAGAGTTGTCTTGCAACTGATTGACAATTGATATTATGCTGTGTGTCCCACAGTAAATAATAGAGATTGGAAGAAAACTACACCTTGAGCATCTATGCAAAATAAATGACAAATTGTGATAGTAAAGCCAAGAAGTTATTAGTGGTTGACTATAAGATCAATCGATGAGAGAAGTCAATGAAACCGTGGGAAAGAAGCACATGAAGAGATGATTAATACTGCTAGATTTCAGGGAACTGAAAATTAAAACCACTGTGAGACATACCTTATACACTATCTTACATTAAAATGAATGACCATGCAAGTGTTGACAAGGTTGTGGAGGACCTGAAACTCTCATACACCACTGGTGTGACTGTAAAATGGTACAATCACTTTGGAAAAGAATTCAGCAGTTTCTCAAAAACTTGAACGTACACCTCCCACATAACCCAGGCGTCCTACTCTTAGGTATTCAGGGAAATGAAAGAACACGTCCTTGCAAATATTTGTACACATGTTCACAGCAGCTTTATTTGCAAGAGCCTCAAACTGAAAAAAACCTAAATGTCTATTCATAGATGGATGGATAGATATATCCATACGATGGAATATTATCCAACAATAAAAAGGAATACACTATTGATATAGGCCACAAATGGATGAATCCCAAAACACGATGCTGAATAAAAGAAGCAGAAAGGATATATTGCATGGCTTCACTTATATAAGATTCTGTGAGATGCAAATGAGATTCTGTGAGATGTCCTTATAGTCACCTATAATGACTGATGGTGGGTTACTGGTTCTTGGGGATGGAGGTGAAATGAAAGGGGCAGGAGGGAAGGATTTCAAAGGCGCAGAAAGAAACTTTGCACGTGGTTTTTATTTCATAACATTGATTACAGGATATAAACTTGTCAAATTTCTTAAATTGTACCCTCTAAATATGCACAGTGTACTCTATATTAGATACATATCAACAAAGCTGTTAGAAATACAAATAAAAAATAAAAATAGGGCTTCCCTGGTGGGGCAGTGGTTGAGAATCTGCCTGCCAATGCAGGGGACACGGGTTCAAGCCCTGGTCTGGGAAGACCCCACATGCCGCGGAGTAACTAGGCCCGCGAGCCACAACTACTGAGCCTGCACGTCTGGAGCCTGTGCTCCGCAACAAGAGAAGCCGTGATAGTGAGAGGCCCTCGCACCACGATGAAGAGTGGCCCCCGCTTGCCGCAACTGGAGAAAGCCCTCGCACAGAAATGAAGACCCAACACAGCCATAAATAAATTAATTAATTAATTTTAAAATAAATAAATAAATAAAAATCATAAAGAAGTAATCTACTAGAGAATATGTTCTAACCACCCCCAAATAAAATAACAATTACTTTAGAAATTTTATGTCATGATGCCTGATTTGGCTAACCCAGAGTGATTTGCTTCTTCGAAGTTAGATCCACAGCCCGTTCAGTCTTAGGCTCCAATGGCTCTGTTGCCTGCCTGTTGTTTGTGATGCATTGTTCTCCTGACCAGCGATTGCTCACGGACAGTGTATGTCCTGGTTGACTGCGTGTATTACTTTGTTCCTAGAACCAAGTCAGTAATTCCGAATTCTTTGTTCCTCGCTGTGTGTGCACGTGACCTTCATGGTTCTTCTATTTTCTTTATCCAGTACACACAACTAATTTTGTTTATAGTTAATCTCAGTGATTATGTATTGTATTAATGCTCTGAGCAGCGTTGGTCACTCAGGGCAATGCTTTTCCTCCGCCACACCGTGTCCAGAGCAGCCGGCAGGCCGCCTGCAGTCTCTGAGCCGGAGGATGATGACAGCATCTTACCTGCTGTGTGATTCCAGACCAGCACTAACCACGTCTCTTAGGTTCTGGTCTCACGGTGCCACCCCCCGTAAATCCTTATGCATATAATGGACTATTACTTGGCCGTAAAGGAGAATGAAATAACGCCATCCGCAGCAAGCTGGATGGACCTGGAGATGATCACACTAAGTAAGCCAGACAGAGAAAGGCAAATATTATATGATTCAGTTACATATATATATATATAATATATATAACTGATTCACTTTACTGTGCACCTAAAACTAACACAACATTGTAAATCAACTCTACTTCAATTTAAAAAAATAGTTAATCTCAAAAATAAAAAAACAGCACTTGCCGTGTGGGCAGGGATATCGGGTATGGGAGTGACCGCTCTGCAGTCTGTCCCGCTGGGGGTGAGGGAGCGGCGTCCTGTCTCGGCGGCCAATCCTGCGGAGCAGGTCTGATGGCGACGCGTGTCTGGGTCTGTGTCCCGTGGGCTCCGAGAAGCCTCGGGGATGAGGTCCGCTGCTGGCATCTGCCAGGTGTGAGCGGCGTGGGCCGCACTGCCTGTCCCTCCAGGGCCGGGGCTGCCCTGGGCTCTGAATCCTTGTGCCACCGTGGGCTCCTCTGTCCCCTGCAGGGGCTGGGGGTCGTGGCAGCCCAGGGGGGCCAGGGGTCCGCAGTGGAGCCTCTGCCCGTGTTCTGCGCACCGAGTCGGGCTGAAATCGCGTGGAGGGCAAGACACGATCCCTGAAGCACAGGGGGCTCCCGACCTCTGCCTCGGGGCCCCACGAGGCTGCCACCTGGGCCGCCTGCCGTCGCAGAGCCTGGGGTCCCGGACAGGCAGGGGCTCTGTCTGCAGTGCTGCTGGGAGATACCTAGGGGGAATGAACACATTTATTTTCTCTTGGGAATTAAAACAGAATAACCAAGCAGATCCTGTTATACTTGCTGACATCTATTCAGATTCTACATTCAGACACTAGTAGTTAACTTGCCCCCCTGGCTGGCCTGTTTGTACCTGTGGAGGAGAGCCAGGCCCTGCGACAGACAGGCCGTGAACACCTGGGGGTACCTGACCAAGGCAGAGCTCATGGGAGACCCTCTACACTGTGCCCTTCCAGCGGCTTCCAGGGGGCAGGCACTCCAGCCTGTGGCCTCACTAGAAGGCCAGCTGAGCCCTCGGAAGGAGACCAGCTCTCCCCAAGCCAGATTTTAGGCAAGCAAGGCAGAAGGAGCAGAAAGGTTGAAAGGTGGAGGAGAGAAAGTGACAGGATGGATCCAGTTATCTTTTAAACCGGGGTCTAAATATTTCAGAATCTTAAGTGATATGAAAGTGGCATAGATTTATATTCAGCGTGTAGCCTCTTGGGTACCTGGACGGAGAGGACGTGGATGTGGTGGGGACTTTTATGTCAGCTTGGCTGGGCTGTGTTGCTGGTTGTGACATCACATACCATCTAGGGGGTGCTCTGAGGTTACTCTGCAGATGCGATGAGCATTTGCAATCACTCTGCGTTTGGTTTAGGTAAAGCCCATTACCCTGCATCATGTGGGTGGGCCTCATCCAATCAGTTGAAGGCCTGAAGAGGTTTCCTGGAGAAGAAGGAATTTGGCCTCAGGATCCCAACGTCAGCTCTGCCTGCGTGCCCAGCCTACCCTCCTGCCCTGTAGATTCTGGACCTGCCAGCCTCCACAATCTCCCAAGCCAATTCCTTAAAATAAGTCTCTCTCCCTCTCTCTCTCATTGGTTCTGTTTCTCTAGAGATGCCTGACTGATACGGCATGGGAGAAAAAGGGTTTGAAGACAAAAGAGGACGTTTTCATAATTTGCTGGTAGAAAATTGGCTTTTTGAGCATGAAGACACTTACATCCTTTATGCTGACTCTGGGGGAAGAGACCCAGGTTGGGTCTCCACCGCCCCTCTTGCCAGCCTCTGAGCGGCTTGTGTGGGATTGCCTGTTTTTCTGGAACTCGTGCACTCACCTGTCGTGGCCCCAAGGCTGGTGAACCGTGGCACGTGATTCTGCAACACACGTGTCTTTGGGGCACATTCCTCCAATATTTAAAGAGCTTTCCTCACAATCCTTGGGATTAGAATCTGCAGCGATCCCGGCTCTCACTGCAGGAGTGGATTTGCATCTTTTGGGAAACATTCCCCCATCGGTTGGCGGGGTCTGTTCCAAGCGTTTGTTTTGGAGGCGTGTGTGTTGAAGCTTTTCTAGAAAGGATCCAATATCATACTGGCTTTTGCTGGAGGCAGGACATGGCACCAAAGGGACCCTTCTTCTGATTCCACATTAAATACAGACTTATTTCTGTTTTCTCACCGCCTGGAAAGAGCTACTCTTGGTAGCCCTGAAGCCTTCAGATTTGGTGGTATTTAGTCATGCTGGGTCAATATTCCTCAAACTTTGATCTTTCCAGTTTCAATGTGAATTTTACATCCTCTTTTCAGCATACTTTGTTTTTCTCACAAAGGGCTAGGATTCAGCCTTTGATAAATTCTCATTTGCAGAAGGGAAGTAAAAGGAGAAAAAAAGCATTTGGACCCTTATAACAAATAAGGTTTTACCATGCGATGGTTTTGAAGTTTGAAGGCTAACACACGCACGCGTGCACGCACACACACGTGCACTTCAGACATGAAAAGAATTTGAAATAAATCAGGCACCACGCAAAGGGATGGAACTCAGAGAAGAAGATGCTGTAAAGGCTGTGACAAGCCTTTTCTTTACTCTCTTGAGCTAATTGTGTCCCTTGACACACTGGCATCAGGTGTAGTGAAATTCTGACGGGCTAATTCGAGCTGGTGGTTCCAATGAAATGTACATAAGGCACTAGTTATACTTAGTGACAATCAGGGCCATTTTCTGTTTAAAAGCAATCCATTTATTTGGTCGCCTGTGAGCGCAGTAGCCCTTTGGAGGGACTTAGAGACTTAGACACAGTAGGACAATGGGGAGGAGAGACCAGAGGGCAGAGAGAAGGCCCTGGCTATTGGCTGCTTTGGGTCACCCTGCGGGCAGGGCCTGAGAAAACGCAGGATGGTGACACACGCTCGCATTTGACAGTAAAGATGGGCTTACACCTTGCCTGGGTGATTTCACCCCTATTTGGCAAGATCTTACAGATTTTGACTAGCAGAGATTCAGATGGTGGTTTTATTTGGTTATAAGTCCAGCCTGTGGCTTTAGGTAGAAAGTTAAAAGCTAATTCCACATGGATTCCTGGAAACACTGTTAGCCCAGAAAAAAATCAATAAAATGAGAAGGGGGGGGGCAGAATATATTTTGCCAGTAGGTGGCAGTATCGAACCAGACAGAGCACAGCTTCCTGCATGGCTGCAACAGGGAGATTATAGAGCTGTATAAAATTTCCCGTTAAAAAAAAAAAAAAAAAAATTTCCCGTTAGCATAGAAGGTGAAGTCAAGGGTTGTAATAAAGACCACTTTGAGTCTTTGAAAATGCCGCGTGTCAGCAGCAACCAAGACTGACCCTTTGAAAGAAAAGCCCAGGGACCAGGTCACCGAAGAGTGTACTGAAACAGTGTCCTAGTTGAAATAATATCTGATGTCATGGGTGAAAATAGACAGATCTTGGCTGTTTATTTCGACCATAAAGTGGTCACATTTCTTAGGCGGCTGGAAGTTATTTCATTTTAAAAGAGAGAGGCATATTAAAATAATTTTTATACAGCTTATTTTTCAGAAAGATAAAGAAGGTATTCTAAATAATATATATCTCCCAAATCTTGTGTGTGCCCCTCAGGAACCCTAGTGCTAGAACAGCAAGGTCAAGGTAGGATGTAATTACAGTGCCAGATGGGAGACTATTTCTGCCATCCAAAATTCTAATTTAGTCTTTCTCTTTATCCAGCACTAAATTGACTCAACTTAATAGAACCACACACGGCCACTGCTGTGTAGCATTCTGATTTGTGCCTATCTTGTAACATTTCAGAAAAGCCACATTTTTAGATTGAATGAACGTGAAATAGGAATGTTACAAGAATAACTAAGTTGCAAAGAGACTGCAGAAGATTTAAACACAGTATAAAGTAGCCTGAAATGGTACTCTGACCCTATCAAACCTTACCTGGGGGCGGTGAGGTGATGTCCCGATTGGTGAGCTGTCATCCTAAGCTGCTGTTTCCTTAATGTTGACACCGGACTGTCCTAGCGAGATTTTTTTTTGTTTTGCTCAAAAATCTTTATTGAGCCAACTTATTTCCCCCTTACTGGAAGCGATCATCAGCTAAAGCTGTAGTAAAACCCCTTTCCCCCCAAATCGCTATAGTTTCTGGGCAATGAAATGTAATCAAGTCAGAGGTGTGCTATTTTCTAAAACAGTGATCCAGCCATGAGGACTTGGGGATCTGGCTTCTTTCCAGAGACATGTGTTAGCACCATTTTATTAGGGAACAGTAAAGTTATGGGCAGAAATGTAAGAAATAGGGCTGAAAAATTGGTGGGAGAGAGAGCTCGGAAGAATCCAAGTGTGGTCAAGATAAACAGTTCTGCACTGGGCAGCCCGATTTCGGGAGCCCCATATTTTGTTTGGCTTATTTTTTTCTTGCCAGAGTGAACAACTGTTGATACTAACCAAGTCAGAGTCCTGCAGAGGCAACTATGGCAATTTTCCAAATGGAATTTAGGCTTGGTCAATTTCATAAACTCCAGTAGCTAAATTCTTCATTATTACTCATTTGGCCTCTCAAATTAATGCTGCTTTATTGCAAATCTCCAAATTCACTCAATCCCGATGCGTACAATTACTGCTCCAGGCAAATCTTTTACCCTAGTGTTCTCCTTGTGAAAAGAATCTGGATTTGGAGTTAGAAACTCTGACTTCATTCCAGGTCTATAATTTGCTAGTTCGGGCTCCGCTCCTGGTCCAGACCTGGCCAGGCCATGATCACTCACTTCAGGAGCATTCTTCCCGTATTTCTGGACACACTGGGAAGGAGGGGGTTGTCAGGCTCTCTGCTCTCCTCTGTGCTTCTAGAGGGTTATCCTAGCATGATTCCTTAACAAATGCTTCCTTTGTTCGATCGTCACCATCTGATTGCATTGTCCTTTTCAAGCCCTTGTTGGTCCTGGTCTACTGACCTTTAGCCTATCTGGACACCTTCTTCAGAGCCACAGGGAGTCTCCCTACCTTGTCATGGTAGGGACAGAGTAAAGGGACAAAGTAGGCGATTAAATAGTTAATCCCACTAACGGATCCTAAGTAAAGGATACGTACGGTATGGGAGACCCCTGTAACTTGACGATCACTCAAGAAAGCAGGTTTGCTTAACCACAAAACCAATCAGGCTTGTCTAGCAACAGAAGCATGAAACATGCCCCCAAACAATAAAACAATGGTGGCCTGAGACCCACATCCTGCCCAGTGAGCTCAGTAAGCTAATGATTCCTAGGACATGCTCTTCTGGGCAGACTAAAAACAAAAATATAAGGAAAAGCTGACTTTATCCTGAAACTTGAGAAGATTTGCCATATTGTAGCATATGTTACCAACTTTTTGCTCGTTTCCACAGCACCATGACAGTCCCAGTTTGACCGTGTAGGGACGAGAAAACTCCCCCGCCCAATGTGGAGGAGGAGGAGGGGCTGATGATGGAAGCTCGACGTCTACTCAAGAATGAGGAAGAAGGTGGTCTTCTCCCCCTCCCCACTTTCCCTTTGATTATAAAACTGTAGCCCACTGAGTTCTCAATGTGGCACTCTCTTGCCCACCAGCTTGTATTTCTCACACGCCTCCTATTCTAATAAACTCTTTCCTTACCTGTCACTGTCTCTTACTGAATTCTTTCTGCATCGAGACAGAAGAACCTATGCTCTACTAAGTACCGAGATGCATTCTACCAGTTTTAGTCACAGGGTCAGTCGAGTGTTGGTTAAAAAATGGGTGGATGTCCTGGAACACGGCAGTTGTGACGTTCTGCTTGTGGACGTACCACAAACTCATGCTTTCTCTCCACAGCCAGATATCCATCTTTCTTTCCAACCATCTTAGAGTAAGAAGGATCTCATTTCCAAGGCTAACCCTTCCAGGTGGCATTTCTGTGTCCTTCAGGATTGTATTCTTTTAATTTTCCCTTTTGTCCCTCTTTTATCTCAATGTCCTCCCTCCCCACTGCTCCTCCTCTGTGCCTGCAGACATGGGTATTTCCCACAAGAATAAAAATGGGTAAACATTTCCCTGGAATACTGTCAAGGATCCCCTCTCATACCAAAATCATGACCTTTTCTCTGGAAACCACCACCAGAAGTCAGCATCCTACTTCTGGAGTCACATAACTGGTTTCCTGATTTCTGCTTACATTCCCTCCATTCTACTCCACACATCAGCACGCGTGATTTCTTTTAAACATAAATTCATTATGCCAATTAATGGCTTAAAATACTCCAGAGTGCTCCAGTTACTCTTAGAATAAAGACTAAGCTCCTTACCGCATTGTCCTGGACCAATTTGCCATGGAAGGCCTGGGTTGTGACAAGCACTGTGACCTCACTTTGTGTTGCTTCATCTTGTTTGTGCCCCCGCGGTCACCCCAGTCTGCTTCTACTGTCACAACGCATTGAGTTCTTCACACCGCAGAGGCTTCGCATTTGCTGTTCCCTCTCCTGGAATGTTCTCCCCCTAACTCTTCTCGTGGTGCTTCTCCTCAATCTTATAGAAACCTGCTTCTTTCTTTTCTGGCACTTAACATAATACTTAATTAATGAACTTGTTTAGCTTCTGTCTCTTCTGGTAAAATGTAAGCCCCTTGAGGGCAGGGATTATTTCTGTTTGGTTCACTCTTGTATTCCCTGCACCCACTCAGCAGGGTCTCTGGTATATTAAACACACTCAGTAAACAATTTATTGATCTAGTGAATTAACAAAGGGATGGATGAAGTAATTAACCCTGTGACCTCAACCAGCCATCTGCCATGTGGACATTTGTCCACTGAGCCCTGTTACCTCTGCTGCTGTTCTATGAATACTCATGCTTCTCCATGCCATTGATTTAATTAGAGCTAATTTTGAAGATGCAGACCCCATCTCACCTACTCAAATTACTCCACTCCTAATCAGCTTAGCCTAAGCTCATCTCTCCCTTTTCTCTGAGTCATAGTATATTACCTTGTACTATTTACAAAAAGCTAATTTTTTCATGAAAGCATGCTTTGTTCTTTTAACTGGATTATGGGCCTTGACAACAAAAAACGTGTTTAATATCTTTTCAATTTCCTAGAGTTCTTTAGCACTATAATGACTGACTGCTAGACTTGAAAAAGAGGATGATGAAAGACACTTACTGAATGTTTAAACTTTCATCAAGATGGAATAAGTCATATAAGAGTGACTTTCCTAATCTTTATATACTTTGCTCCGAGATTTCCTTCCACTGTGATGAAAAAAAATAGAATATTTAAAAAATACTAAATAATATGTAATATACTTCAGTGGATATGACAAATATGGCTCAATGTAGCAGATGAAGATGAAGTGTCAGCAATCCTTGTGCCTTATCTTATGAGGAGAAATTCTTCTCCTTTTCTTTTAATCTCTCAGGTAGGGTTGGAAACTACTTACCCAAGAAAATCAATGGACGGAAGTCAGTTTGGGAGCCAGACTGTTGCCAGTTTTGGATCAGAAGAGGTTTTCAAGTGTTTTCAGACAGCAGGGTAGAGCATGGTCTACACACGGTGGCTGGGGTGATTGTTTGTGTGGACATAGCAATGCTGCTGCAAAATGAGTTCATCATATTGCACTCATGTAATGATGTGCATTTGGTGAAACGTGCTTAAAATCAGTTCAGTGTCACCCACTGTTGGAGAAAAAAAATTCTGAAATTGATTCAAACAGCTTTGTGGTTTGGCTCTGATTCAATGGGGTAGAGTGATCTAAACCACTTGTTACCACTCTAGTACCCAGGAGGCTATACAATGTCTTCTAAACAAAATGTACTTGAACAAGGTATCAAAGGCCAGTGTCATAAATTGAGGATTAAAAGGTAATACAGAAGGAAACATTTGGGACAGGTTAGAAATTAAGGATTAGTATAGAAATCCTACTTGAAAAATGCAACATGATTGATTGTCACTCGGGTATAAAATAATAGCAAACAGATTCCCGGGAAAGAGTTGGGTTAAAGCCAATTAATCAAATTAGAGTTGGAAGCATAGATTAAATCAGAAATCAGAGGAAAATCTCAAGTGCTCATGGAACATTCTCCAGGATAGATCATATCTTGGGTCACAAATCAAGCCTTGGTAAATTTAAGAAATTGAAATCGTATCAAGTATCTTTTCTGACCACAATGCTATGAGACTAGATATCAATTACAGGAAAAAAAATCTGTAAAAAATACAAACACATGGAGGCTAAACAATACACTACTAAATAACCAAGAGATCACTGAAGAAATCAAAGAGGAAATCAAAAAATACCTAGAAACAAATGACAATGAAAACATGATGACCCTAAACCTATGCGATGCAACAAAAGCAGTTCTAAGAGGGAAGTTTATAGCAATACAATCCTATCTCAGGAAACAAGAAACATCTCAAATAAACAACCTAATCTTACACCTAAAGCAATTAGAGAAAGAAGAAGAAGAAAAACAAACAACCCCCCCCCAAAGTTAGCAAAAAGAAAGAAATCATAAAGGTCAGATCAGAAATAAATGAAAAAGAAATGAAGGAAAGGATAGCAAAGATCAATAAAACTAAAAGCTGGTTCTTTGAGAAGATAAACAAAATTGATAAACCATTAGACAGACTCATCAAGAATAAAAGGGAGAAGACTCAAATCAATAGAATTAGAAATGAAAAAGGAGAAGTAACCACTGACACTGCAGAAATACAAAGGATCATGAGAGATTACTACAAGCAACTCTATGCCAATAAAATGGACAACCTGGAAAAAATGGACAAATTCTTAGAAAAGCACAACCTTCCAAGCCTGAACCAGGAAGAAATAGAAAATATGAACAGACCAATCACAAACACTGAAATTGAAACTCTGATTAAAAATCTTCCAACAAACAAAAGTCCAGGACCAAATGGATTCACAGACGAATTCTATCAAACATTTAGAGAAGAGCTAACACCTATCCTTCTCAAACTCTTCCAAAATATTGCAGAGGGAGGAACACTCCCAAACTCATTCTACAAGGCCACCATCGCCCTGATACCAAAACCAGACAAAGATGTCACAAAAAAAGAAAACTACAGGCCAATATCCCTGATGAACATAGATGCAAAAATCCTCAACAAAATACTAGGAGACAGAATCCAACAGCACATTAAAAGGATCATACACCGTGATCAAGTGGGGTTTATCCCAGGAATGCAAGGATTCTTCAATATACGCAAATCAATCAATGTGATAAACCATATTAACAAATTGAAGGAGAAAAACCACATGATCATTTCAATAGATGCAGAAAAAGCTTTCAAAAAAAATTCAACACCCATTTATGATAAAAACCCTCCAGGGCTTCCCTGGTGGCGCAGTGGTTGGGAATCTGCCTGCCAATGCAGGGGACGCGGGTTCGAGCCCTGGTCTGGGAAGATCCCATATGCTGCGGAGCGACTGGGCCCGTGAGCCACAGCTGCTGAGCCTGCGCGTCTGGAGCCTGTGCTCCGCAACAAGAGAGGCCGCGACAGTGAGAGGCCTGCGCACCGCGATGAAGAGTGGCCCCCGCTTGCCACAACTGGAGAAAGCCCTCGCACAGAAACGAAGACCCAACACAGCCATAAATAAATAAATAAATAAATAATTTAAAAAAAAACAAAAAAAACAAAAAAACCAAAAAAACCCTCCAGAAAGTAGGCATAGAGGGAACTTACCTCAACATAATAAAGGCCATATATGACAAACCCACAGCCAACATCATTCTCAATGGTGAAAAACTGAAACCATTTCCACTAAGATCAGGAACAAGACAAGGTTGCCCCCTCTCACCACTATTATTCAACATCGTTTTGGAAGTTTAAGCCACAGCAATCAGAGAAGAAAAAGAAATAAAAGGAATCCAAATTGGAAAAGAAGAAGTAAAACTGTCACTGTTTGCAGATGACATGATACTATACGTAGAGAATCATAAAGATGCTACCAGAAAATTACTAGAGCTAATCAATGAATTTGGTAAAGTAGCAGGATACAAAATTAATGCACAGAAATCTCTTGCGTTCCTATACACTAATGATGAAAAATCTGGGAGAGAAATTAAGGAAACACTCCCATTTACCATTGCAACAAAAAGAATAAAACACCTAGGAATAAACCTACCTAAGGAGACAAAAGACCTGTATGCAGAAAACTATAAGACACTATGAAAGAAATTAAAGATGATACAAACAAATGGAGAGATATACCATGTTCTTGGATTGGAAGCATCAACATTGTGAAAATGACTATACTACCCAAAGCAATCTACAGATTCAATGTAACCCCTATCAAGCTACCAATGGCATTTTTCACAGAACTAGAACAAAAAATTTCACTATTTTTATGGAAACACAAAAGACCCCGAATAGCCAAAGCAATCTTGAGAAAGCAAAACAGAGCTGGAGGAATCAGGCTCCCTGACCTCAGACTATACTACATAGCTACAGTAATGAAGACAGTATGCTACTGGCACAAAAACAGAAATATAGATCAATGGAACAGGATAGAAAGCCCAGAGAAAAACCCACACACATATAGTCCCCTTATCTTTGATAAAGGAGGCAAGAATATACAATGGAGAAAAGACAGCCTCTTCAATAAGTGGTGCTGGGAAAACTGGACAGCTACATGTAAAAGAATGAAATTAGAAAATTCCCTGACACCATACACAAAAATAAACTCAAAATGGATTCAATATCTAACTGTAATGCCAGACACTATAAAACTCTTAGAGGAAAACATAGGCAGAACACTCTATGACATAAATCACAGCAAGATCCTTTTTGACCAGCCTCCTAGAGAAATAGAAATAAAACCAAAAATAAACAAATGGGGCCTAATGAAACTTAAAAGCTTTTGCACAGCAAAGGAAACCATAAACAAGACAAAAAGACAACCCTCAGAATGGGAGAAAATATTTGCAAATGAAGCAACTGACGAAGGATTAATCTCCAAAATATACAAGAAGCTCATGCAGCTCAATATCCAAAAAACAAACAACCCAATCCAAAAATAAGCAGAAGACCTAAATAGACATTTCTCCAAAGAAGATATACAGATTGCCAACAAACACATGAAAGGATGCTCAACATCACTAATCATTAGAGAAATGCAAATCAAAACTACAATGAGGTATCACCTCACACTGGTCAGAATGGCCATCATCAAAAAATCTACAAACAATAAATGCTGGAGAGGGTGTGGAGAAAAGGGAACCCTCTTGCGCTGTTGGTGGGAATGTAAATTGATACAGCCACTCTGGAGAACAGTATGGAGGTTCCTTAAAAAACTAAAAATAGAACTACCATATGACCCAGCAATCTCACTACTGTGCATATACCCTGAGAAAACCATAATGCAAAAAGAGTCATGTACCACAATGTTCATTGCAGCTCTATTTACAATAGCCAGGACATGGAAGCAACCTAAGTTTCCGTCGACAGATGAATGGATGAAGAAGATGTGGCACATGTATACAATGGAATATTACTCAGCCATAAAAAGAAACGAAATGGAGGTATTTGTAATGAGGTGGATGGAGTTAGAGTCTGTCATACAGAGTGAAGTAAGTCAGAAAGAGAAAAACAAATACAGTATGCTAACACATATATACGGAATCTAAGGGAAAAAAAAAAAAAAAAGGCCATGAAGAACCTAGTGGCAAGACGGGAATAAAGACATAGACCTACTAGAGAATGGACTTGAGGATATGGGGAGGGGGTGGGGTGAGATGTGACAGGGTAAGAGAGTGTCATGGACATATATACACTACCAAATGTAAAATAGATAGCTAGTGGAAAGCAGCCGCATAGCACAGGGAGATCAGCTCGGTGCTTTGTGACCACCTAGAGGGGTGGGATGGGGAGGGTGGGAGGGAGGGAGATGCAAGAGGGAAGAGAAATGGGAACATATTGTATATGTATAACTGATTCACTTTGTTATAAAGCAGAAGCTAACACACTATTGTAAGGCAATTATACTCCAATAAAGATGTTTAAAAAAAAAAAAAAAAAAAGAAGATGTGGCACATATATACAATGGAATATTACTCAGCCATAAAAAGAAATGAAATTGAGTTATTTGTAGTGAGGTGGATGGACCTAGAGTCCATCATACAGAGTGAAGTAAGTCAGAAAGAGAAAAACAAATACCGTATGCTAACACACATATATGGAAACTAAAAAAAAAAAACCAAAAATGTTCTGAAGAACCTAGGGGCAAGACAGGAATAAAGACACAGACGTAGAGAATGGACTTGGGGACACGGGGAAGGGGAAAGGTAAGCTGGGACGAAGTGAGAGAGTGGCATGGACATATATACACTACCAAATGTAAAATAGAAAGCTAGTGGGAAGCAGCTGTATAGCACAGGGAGATCAGCTTGGTGTTTTGTGTCCACCTAGAGGGGAGGGATAGGGAGGGTGGGAGGGAGATGCAAGAGGGAGGAGATATGGGGATATACGTATATGTGTATGTATAGCTGATTCACTTTGTTATACAGCAGAAACTAACACACCATTGTAAAGCAGTTATACTCCAATAAAGATGTTAAAAAAAAAAAAAAGAAGTCAGAAGAAAGAACAAGGCAAGGAAGGATGTAGGAGAAGTTCCTGGGCCACTTGCTTCTCTCTAAGAGAAAAGAGAATATAGGAGATCGGATTGGACTGTTTTGTTGCTCTCTGACAAAACTGTTTGCCTATTGGGAGAAATCCAATTCATTCACTTGATAGAGACTGTCTTGAGCACCAGGTGGGTTCCAGGCACAGTTCCTGGTGGTTGAGATTCATCAGTGAACAAAAAAAGACTATTGTTCTTCTGGAGTTTATATTCTAATGGAGGTGGTGGGGATGTGAGGACAGAAAGTAACAAAGGCATATTTGAACATTTAATTTGTAACTTGTTAGAAGATGAGTGCTATGAGAGGAGACACATACGGGGGCTTCCCTGGTGGTACAGAGGTTAAGACTTTGCGCTTCCACTGCAGGGGGTGCAGGTTCGATCCCTGGTGAGGGAATTGAGATCCCTCATGCCGCAGGGTGCCGCCAATAAATAAATAAATAAAGCAGTTTTAAAAAAGAAAAAATACATACAAAGTAAGGTCGGGTGGATTGGATGTGGGAAATGAGAGAGGAGTCAGGGTGATGAGTGTTTTTGTTATGAACAACTCAGTAAAATGTGCATGTGAAACTAATGTATTTTTCTCACTGTTTTTCCTTTTCAGGGTGTCAACTAGTTTGGCATGGAACATGGGCTAACGTGAGCATGATTATCAGTCTGCAGCTAACATGGGCATCTAATATGGAGAAAAAACTCTATAGCCTAAATCCATCTAGTGAAACCATGGGTTGAGTACAAAAGAAAGTGGGCAAGGAGTATGGTTTAAGTGGCAAACACCATCTTCAGAGGGAAATAAGTATATTATTGATTCTCCAAGTTCCTCTCCCTGGTGGGAAGCCTGGCAAAGTTGGTCTGGTGGTTATATGTCCCAGGGGACCTGGATGGGTAGGAGGAAACACCTTTGACTCTCAGCCTTATATTTATGACCTGAGGGACATTTAATTTGGGTTAAGCTTAATGTTTGCTGACATGAATCACTTGGGGGCCTATTTCCAAATGGATTGTCAAGCAAGCTGAGTCTGAACCTCAGCAGTGAAACCAGAGGGTAGAAAGCCAAGAACTCTCACAGGCGTGACAAGAGGAAGAGAAACAGGTGGACAGAGGGAAACCTTGTTAACCTCAAAGACAGAGTGCATGCTCAGATTATGATGGTATAATTGTAAAAGCTTCAGGTAGAGTAGACCCGAAGGGGAGTCTATAGCCTTCTCTGATTTATTCTGGATGGTATATTTTTAGATGCCTGTATCATTATCCATGCAATAGTTATGAACTGGCACATTTACCTGAGTAGAAGCATTTGTTTCTGATGTTACATGTAGGCGAAGAGGCTTGTGTAATTATAATACGACCTCAATATTTGGGATGGAGCAGTAATCAAGAATGGAGGTTGGATGGGTCCTAAGCAGTGACTTTGCTCTGACATTGTCCTGCCCCTGGATCCTACATGGTGGAGCTCTCAGCCAGCTGTATGAAAGGCTAAGTACGAGAGAGACAGATTATTCTACAAGGCAAGGCTCCTGGGCTTGTTCTTTTCCAGTTTTCTCTTTTTCTCCCATGACACCTGTGATGGCTAATCTTATGAGTTAACTTGACTGGGCCACGAAGTGCTAGGATATTTTGTCAAACATTATTCTGGTGGTGGCTGTGAGGACCTTTCTGGATGAGATTAACATTTGAATCTGTAGACTGAGCAAAGCAAATCACCTTCCCTTATGTGGGCAGCTCCATCCATTTAGCTGAATACCTGAATAGAGCAAAGCACTAACTGTCCAGCCAGTAAGATGGAATTCCTCCTGCCTGACTGTCTTCAAGCTGGAACATTGTTTTTTCCTTGCCTTTAAACTTGAACTGTATAATGGGGAAAAAAAAAAAACTCAGTTTTTTCCTTCCCATGTAGGGAATAACCCAGTTCTTCCCTACCGTGTGTATCCAGAAAACACTTCACTTCTGGTTACAAAATGTATGGAGATTTTCCCCACACCAAGCAATTCTCTGCGACACCGGCTCTGTGTCCTATAATTTAACTCAATTCTGACACTACTGACTTGGACAGAGCACCAGATCCCCCAGGTTAAGGGCTCAGTCCCACAAGACTGCCTCCCCTCCTCCACAACCCCCGCCCACCCCCCACCCCCCGCTTCAGATGCTTGTTGCAAGCCTAGGTTATCACCTGTGGTTCTGACCAATTGGCTATAGATCAGAGGTTCCAATGATTCTCCTCCTTGGGTTTGATTAATTTGCTAGAGCAGCTCACGGAACTCAGGGAAACACTTATTTACATTTACCCATTTATTAAAGGATATAATAAAGGATACAAATGAACTGCCAGATGAAGAAGTAAATAGGGTGAGGTCTGGGAGGGCCCTGAGCACAAGAACTTCTGTCCTCATGGAGCTGGGGTACATCACCTCCCAATGCGTGGATGTATTTGCCAGCCTGGAGGATCACCCAAGCCCATACTATTGGGGTGTTTTAGAGGCTTTCTCATGCAGGCATGGTGAATTATTATCTTCATTTCCAGCCCCTTTTCCCTCTATGGAGGATGGAGGTGGGGTTGGAGCTGAAAATTCCAAGCTTCTAATTCTGGCTTGGTCTTTCTGGTGGCCAGCCCCCATCTAGGAGCCCACCCAGAGTCACCCCATTAGTACAAAAGATGCTCCTAGTTTTCTTATCATTGAGGAACTGCTGGAGGATGAGAGACCACATGGAGCAGAGACTTGCTATCGCATTTGAGGCAGTCCAAGATCAAGAAGCCCCCAACAGACCCAACAGCGGACCACAGATCCAGCCTGAGTGAGCCCCACTGAGACCAGAAACACAGTCTACCTCAACTTGCCCATATTGCTGACTCATGGAAAAGTGAGCCACATTAATAGTTGCAGTTTTAAAGCATTAAAGTTTTTTTTGGGTAATTCGATATAGAGTAACACCAGCTTTCATTCTGTTCCTCTAACCAGAAAAACCGGTCCCCTCATCTGGATGGCTCTGCACTTGCTGTTCCTTCTGCCTGGAATACGCTTCTCTTAGCTCTTTTTAGTCATAGTTGCTTCTGAGTCTTTGTGATCAGGAAGAAACTATTTAAAAATTTTGCATGGGTTATCTTATTTAATGCTGATGACATTATTATTTACATGTTTCCCAATAAGAAGACTGAAGTACCACAAGCAGCCTGTTAGTTTTCTCAGTGAACCAGTTGGGGAACTGGGACTCAAGCCAGGAAAATTATGATTCCAGGAGCCCATGCCATTTCTTCTCCCTTTATGTATACACGGTAAGATACTAATAAATATTTGTTAAATGAAAAAAAATGTGTAAGTGAATGCATAAGGCAAATGTGTGGCAGAAACACAAGAGTAGCAACCTTCTTTTGGAGACTGTCCTGGGGGACAAAATGTTTCTTAAGGACTTTTCCAAGCATACGTTTTTAGTATTTAAACATAAAGGGAGGGAAAATATATTAAGGAAACACGGAACATTAATGATCGTAACAGGTTTATTGAATGATCTGAGCTCTGAGTAGTGAATAAAGAAGCAACTTCTCTTTTGGCTGCACCGCACGGCTTGCAGGATCTCAGTACCCCGACCAGGGATTGAACCCTGGCTGCAGCAGTGAAAGCCCGGAATCCTAACCACTAGGCCACCAGGGAACTCCCCACAAGCAACTTTTTCTGACTCATGTCAGATGGCCCTCTCCCTAAGAACAAAGACTCTGGCAAACGCTCAGTCAGTTTCAGATACTGATAAAGTTTCATGCACAGAAAAGACCTAAATGGAAGCTTCGGTTTCTCATTCAGTTTAAACTCTCTTTTCCACAGGTCTTCTGGCCTAACCCAGAAGCTTATGTAGGAAGAAGGTGTGGTTTGCTTTTTCCTCTTTGCTCCTTTTCTTCTCTTAGCCCTGGTTCTTCTGGAGCCTCCAGGGTGAGTAGCGAGAGGAGTTGTAGGAATGTGAAGGTCTTGCTTGACTGGTGTCATTGCAATCTGGTATAGTGCTCATGTTTCTGCTGTGAAAATGCAGACACTTCAGTCTTGGGGTAAAGCTCACACAGCTTCTTTCCATTGGTGTCGCTTCTCCCTGACAAGCCATTTTTGGGACGGACTCTTTCATGGAAGTTCATGGGCTACTTTCCATGGCGACTACTCTGGCCCGTGGAAAGCACTTGGCAGGCCACTCTCCATGTAGCTACCACTTCTCACTCATCTATCGCAGATACCTACCGCCAAACTCTTGCTTTTGGATTTTTCTAGATAAAGGTCAATTACTCAGTCTCTATGCCTCAAACTTTATATGGTGAATGCAATGCTTCCTTTTACCTGATTTGAATTAGAAGAAATATACCCTTTCCTGGATGGGGGTAAAGGACACACAGCACTCTTAAAACACTTTCCAAGAAAATTCTCAGGGTCAGTCTTCTCCCTTACTCATCAGTCTCCTGTAAGTACCTGGCCTGGGGGAGAGCTCAAAAGAGCTTTCATCGTCTCGTGCATGACTTGTTTGTACTGGCTGGTGTATCTCTTTCGAACATGGGGATACTTGAAACCTAGAGTCCTTAGCAGCAATTCTGACTGGAAAAGCCTAATTTAACATGTTTAATAACTTAGTTCCTTAAAAGGTAGCTTAGATCTGATTACTGAGCAAATCAGTGTTAGGAGAGTTTGACAGAATGGGCTGAACATGGTAGGGTTAGGCAGAGTCCTAAGATGAAGTTCCCAGTATGTTCCCAGTAAGATGAAGTTCCCAGTATGTGGGAAGAAGACTGTCTGCTGGTGAAGGCAAGGCAAAGAAAGTTTCTAACAGGGCACCAAGTGTGTGCCCAGAATAAAGATCATTAGTCTAGCCTTCATGACAATGACCTGTGATATTGTTATTCTCATTTTACAGATGAAGAAACTTACACTAGTTATATTATTTTTACTGTTTTCTAGCCAAAGGAGAGGACAAATATTTAGATTGGTAACCGATGAAAATATTATCACCCAGTAAGTAGGTATTTTGCTTTCTGTGTTCAGTTTGATAAATAATTTTAATTACACTGCTTTGTTCATTATCTGCACTCTAATGAGTAAAATCATCGTTAACTTTAATGTTTCATACGTTGCTTACTTTAACTTTCATGTTTCATCTCACATTGAATTCTCATCTACCAGGTGACAGATAAAGGTTTTCAGTATTGACAGGAATTGACCACTTGAGTTAATTCCCATGCTGATGTAGTTAAAAATTTTACCAGTCTGGGCCATTTAAAATAAGAATGCATAGGAACATCCGAATATGCTCTCTTTTTGTCCCAATCCTCCCCCAGGTTCTTCTAAAATGACCCCACTCTTGCCAACTCTACTATCTTCTGTATTCATCTATTTCTATGATGTTAATCTGTGGTATCTAGACTCTGAACAAATATTCATTCAGACTGAGGCAAAAACACCCAGTGTAAGATTCCAAGGGAAACCAGTCATGCACTCTTTATCTGGACACATACAGAGAATGTAAAAATAGTTGTCAAGTCCTTTTGTGTCTATGTAAGAGATAAGACACTTTTTTCTCACCTTCCAATTTATCATTGCCCATTGGAATGTTTATCCAGTGTCAGGAAAACAACCCAAGCATCTATTTTCTACTTTAATAGCCTGCCAGACACAGGTGGCCAAATAGCTTTTATTTTGAACGATATCCTCATTTTTATTACATTTACTGTTTGTTGATCATATATCACTTGACATAACAAACTTGACTGTGTTCTTAAAAATATATAACAAGACATGATAAGGGTTTAGGTTTCAGATAATTTTGACTGAGTGGTGTTGGATTTTAGCACTGCTGAACTAGACTGAGACTTTTCCTGGTGGGAGAAATGTGAATACATTAGAATCAAGCGATCAGCCTTTCGTATCCGAACTAATGGGATGCAGAATTTAAACAAAAAATAATCACAGCAGCACTGCCAGCGTTCCTATCGGAGAAGCAGCTGTGCTAACACACTGCCACCCCTCTCTTCCAAAACCTGTCTACATGTAAGATGTCAAAGGGTCACATTTGCTCACAGCTGTGATTCCCTGAGATCTTTCATCAAGATAACCAGCTTCTGGGTAATGCGATCAGTCTTCATTTATCTCTGCAGAATGTCCAGTTTAGAAAAATGAAATGCCTGTATGAGTTAAGATTTAAGGATACTTGAAGCCAAGCTGAAATCTCTATTCATTAATTTTTTTCCACACCATTGTCTCATCTGCTATAATGACATAAACATTAAATGCACACTAATACAGTAACACTGAAAGATAAAGGCACAGGAAATTGTTTAGGTTTAGGAATAAGACAGAAATGAACTTTATGGGGCAATTATTAATATTTCCCATGTGTATGACTTGCAGAAAAAGCAGCCGATGTGTCTTGACTAAACTGTCATTGTTTGCCAGCTGCAGTTACAAAGGTCGCCATGTCAAAGTAAGGCGTGTGAAAGCCAGTTGATGTCGACGGTGTGACACAGCTGTCTGTTAAGATTTTTCTTCAAGCGGAAGATGCCAAGGGTGAATGCTAAAATTGAAATGGCATCAAGAATATTAGGGCCACAGGATAGAATTACTTGAACTGAAAATTGACCTGCTCATGAGGACAAATGCTCCCTATCTTATGAAAGTGTTTTAGGAGCTCTCCAAAAGAATTTTCTATCACGTGTGCTGACTCAAGCAGCTGCAACTTTCACCAGCTACAAAGCTCTCCTCACCCTGAACTGTTCTTACTGCACATAATAATTTTGACTCAGTACCTTCATATCTTGTTTGCTTACCACCACAATCTCTATTGTTTTCAAGAACACCTTTAGGATTGAATTTCCCCATGTTTTGTTCCAAATAAAGTTAGTTCAATTGGGGAGAGCTTTGGCGCTATCTGTAATTATGCCTTTCCTCTTCCTCTGGGCAACAATCTCTGTACGACTGCTCTGGAGCTGGGCCAAGCACAGTACCACACTTCTCTGAAACACCCTGCTTCACAAGCATGGCACTGGGCTCAGAGGAGAGCAACTGGGGCCCTGATATTCTCCATCTGCTGTGCTTAAGGCCGAGCCTCTGCTTTATGAGTGAGAATTGGGTAGATAAAAGAGTCTCAGATCCCTCTATTGCCATTGTCTGGAAGAAAAGCCTCTACAACATGGACTTGGGGCTGGTAAAAAACACTGGTAGCTTTCCCCTCCTGGTAGCTTTCCCCTCCTGGGGAGATACCATAGCCATCCACTGGGAGCTGGGGGGAGAGGAAGCTGTGTGTCCTCTTCTGTCCCCACACATGTGGTGCTTCTGTCACTATGGGTGAAGGAAGGAGGAGGGAAGGAGGGGATCATGGCTCAAATACTACAGACTGTTTCTATTCTTATTTAGATTTCATAGATTTTCTTGACTGAATGTTTATTTGTTTGCTATATACACTTAGGACAATTTCTAGAGACTTAAAATTTTTTTTTTTAAAGAAAAGTTTCACCAGTCATGCTCATTTCACAAGAGAGTGGGTCCTTGCTTATGCTACCAAACCAGAAGTCATCCTCATGTATGGTTTTTAAAATTAACGTTATTAATGTATAATTTTCTTACAATAAAAGCACCCATTTTCAGTGCATCTTTTGATGAGGTTGACAAATTGATACACCTGTGTATCTACCAATGCAATCAGTAGGTAGAGCATTTCTGTCACAACAAAATAGTCCCTATGCCTCTTCCCAGGCAACTCCCCAGTAGTGACCCCAGGCAGCCACTCATCTGTTTTCTGTCTCTACAGGTTTTTCTTTTCTAGAGTTTTAAGTACATGGAGTTATACAGTATGTACACTTTTATGTCTGCATTCTTTTACTCATCACTATAAATTTCAGGTTTATTCATGATATACCTTGTATTAACAGTTCATTCCTTTTCATTCCTAAATTGTATTCCATGGTAGCAACGTGCCACAATTTGTTTATACATTCACTTGATGGACATTTGAGTTGTTTTGATTTTTGGTTAATTCAAATAAAGCTTTTATGAACATTCTTTGTGCAGACACATGTTCAATACCCAAGAGTGACATTGTTTTCCAAAGTGACTGTACCATATTGCATTCTTGGAAGGAGTGGATCAATTTTCCTATTGCTCCACATCCTAACTCTCTGTATTGTTTTAAAAATTTGAGTCATTCTTACAAGTTTATAGTAGTGTTAAATTGTAGTTTTAAGTTAGATTTACATAAGAGCTAATGATGTTGAGCATCTTTTCATGTGCTATCCGCTGTCTTTATATAGCTCTTCTTTGGTGAAGTGTCTGTTCAAATCTTTAGCTTATCTTTTTAACTGGGTTTTAAAATTTTTTTATTATAGAATTGAAAGACAAAAATATTTTGGTTATAAGTTCTTTATTGGATACATGCTCTGGAAATATTTTCTCCCAGCTTCTCTGTTTATTTTCTTAAAAGTGTTTATTGTTATGTCTTCTGGGAAAAATTGATCCCTTTATCATTGTGCAATGTGCTTCTTTGCTCCTGATAACTTTCCTTGTTTTGAAGTCTGCTCTGTCTGAAATTAATATAGCTACTCCTACTTCCTTTGGATCAGTGTTATCATGGTATAATTTTTTTCAACCATTTACTTTTAATCTATATATGTCTAATATTTAATTATATTATTTTCATAGGCAACATATATTTGGGTTTTATTTTTTGATTCATTCAGATAATCTTTTAATTGGTACATTTAGATATTTGATGTTAAATTGATTACTGATATAGTTGAATTAATAACTACCATACTTGTTACTGTTTTCTATTTGTTGTCTTGTTATTTGTTCCTATTTTTGTTTTCCACTTTTTATGCCTTTTGAGGTTTTAATAAACATTTTATATATGGTTCCATTTTCTCTCCTTTCTTAGCATGTCAATTATACTTTTATTTATTTATTTATTTTTAGTGGTTACTCTAGTGTTGGTAAAATACATTTACAACGAATTCAAGTTCACTTCCAAATAAAACTATACAGCCTTACAGGTAATGTGAGTATCTTATAATAACAAAATAATTGTAGGGGGCTTCCCTGGTGGCGCAGCGGTTGAGAATCTGCCTGCCGATGCAGGGGACACAGGTTCGAGCCCTGGTCTGGGAAGATCCCACATGCCGCGGAGCAACTAGGCCGGTGAGCCACAACTACTGAGCCTGCGCGTCTGGAGCCTGTGCTCCGCAACAAGAGAGGCCACGATACTGAGAGGCCCGCGCACCGCGATGAAGAGTGGCCCCCACTTGCCGCAATTAGAGAAAGCCCTCGCACAGAAACGAAGACCCAACACAGCCAAAAATAAAATAAATAAATAAATAATAATAAAATTTAAAAAAAAAATTGTAATTTCTCTGTCCTGTCCCTTGTATCATTGCTTTCACTCATTTCAATTATACATAAGATATATACAGAAGCATACATAATTGAATACAGTGTTATTATTTTGAACAAATTGTTATTGGTTAGATCAATTAATAAGAAAAATAAAAATTTTATTTTATCCCCATTTACTCCTTCATTGATATTCTTCCTCTGTTTATGTAGATCAGAGTTTCTAAGCTGTATTATATTCTCTCTCTTTAAAGAACTTATTTTAACGTCCTTTCAGTTTCTGTTTGTCTGAGAAAGTCTTCATTTCTCCTTCACTTTTTAAAAAATTTTATTTATTTATTTATTTTTGGCTGCATTGGGTCTTCGTTGCTGTGCATGGGCTTTCTCTAGTTGCAGCAAGCGGGGACTACTTTTCATTGTGGTGCATGGGCTTCTCACTGCGGTGGCTTCTCTTGTTGCAGAGCATGGGATCTAGGTACAGAGGCTCGGTAGTTGTGGCACGTGGGCTTAGTTGCTCCACGGCATGTGGGATCTTCCTGGAGCAGGGATTGAACCCCTGTCCCCTACATAGGCAGGTGGTTTCTTAACCACTGCACCACCAGGGAAGTCCCTCTCCTTCACTTTTGAAGGATAATTTTGAAGGGTACAGAATTCTAGGCTGGTGATTTTTTCTCTCAGCACTTCAAATATTTCACTCCACTCTCTTCTAGCTTGCATGGTTTCTGTGAAAAGTTGATATAATTCTTATCTTTTTTTCCCTTTAGGTACATTGGTTTTTCCCCCCCTGGCTTCTTTCAGGATTTTTTTTTCTTTACCTTTGATTTTCTGTACTTTGAATATAATACGCCTAGGTAGAATTTTTTGGGACATTTGTTCTGCTTGGTGTTCTCTGAGCTTCCTGGCTCTGTGGTGTGGTATCTGACATTAATTTTGGGGTAATTCTCAGTTACTATTGTTTCAAATATTTTTTTCTGTTCCTTTCTCTCTTTCTTCTCATGCTATTCCCATTATGCATATGTTGCGTACTTTGTAGTCATCCCGCAGTCCTTGGATATTCTGTTTTATTTTTTTCAGTCTTTTTTCTCTTCGCTCTTCAGTTTTCGAGGGTTCTATTGATATATCATCTAGCTCAGAGATTCTTTCCTCCGCTGTGTCCAGTCTGCTAATAAGCCCATGAAAGGCATTTTTAATTTCTGTGACAGTGTTTTCATCTCTAGCATTTCTTTTGGGCTCTGTCTTAGGGTTTCCATCTCTGTGTTTATATTCCATTAGAGTCCTTGGCATGTTGATTACAGTTGTTTGGAATTCCCTATCTGATAATTCCTTTATCTTTGTCATGCCTGGTTCTGATACTTTCTCTGTCTCTTCCAACTGTATTTTCTGTCTTGTAATTTTTCCTTCATAGCTGGATATGATGTACAGGGTAAATAGGCCTTTAGTAATGTGGTGTTGAGGTTTGGGGCTGGGGAAGCTTTCTATAGTCCCAGGTTATGTTGATAAAACCATGTTTACTTATGCTTATTTATGGCATTTAGAGGTGGGGATCATGAAGATTCTGGAATGATGCCCACATTTTTTGGATGGTGCATGGCAGGGGACTTCCATGATCATTGAAAAGGGAATTTTACAGGGAGATGCTTGTAAGAAAGGCTGTCACTTCAGTTGAGGAGGTGCTGTCTTTGAGATGCCCAGGTGCAAAAGCCTTGTAGGTATTTGGTACCCCAATAGATACCTGAGCTGGAGAAATATATTTAAAACTTATGCACCTTGGGAATAGAGAGAGAGAGTGATTGCTTTTGTGGAATGATGATTCCAATAAGGAAAGAAAAGTTCAGTGTTTTGTTTTGATTTTGACAGAAAATCAGCACTCCTAAGGTGAAATTCATCTTATGGTAGGTAGAAAATTCTCCTTTGATGAATCATTTGTCAGGGTAGAGCTGCTTTTTGAGGCAAATCCAATATTTATTTATTTTGTACCTTGCCTTGTTACTAAAGGCATTTCAAGTGGCTTTCAAGGGTGGATAATATGTGACAATATTAAGTGACTCAATGACAGCACGAAGAGGAAGGAGGAGGAAGAGGGAGGGAAGGATGATGTGAGCAAACTGAGACAAGGATCACGTTAAATGTGTGTTACTAAGGCCTGCATGTATTCTCTGACCAAGTGCTAAGGCATTCTGGTATTGCATGTGACAAAGACCCTTTGTGTGTATTCTATACTTAGAATTGGAACTGCTCTGGGGCTAATGTCAGGTGAGAATTCAGAGAGTCTGGTAAAGAATTACACTCTATGTAATACAACGTACAAAGTCCTCAGTAATGTCTTTACGGTAGATACTGAGTTTTATTACTGGGGGATGCTTGATCCCCACTCGTGATGTTTCCCTCCAAGTGGAAGGTGCTTCATTATAGAAGCACGTCTGGCCTCTCTCCATCCTCTCATTCCCTTTGTGAGTTGGTGCAAAGCAAACCTTGGCATGAAGAGTACAGCGGCTTCTCCCTCTCCTTGGGAGTAAGGTGCTTGCTATATACACTGGAAATGATGCCAGCCCACTACTGCCTATGACTAGATCTGTGAATAAATCCGAGTAATCCCACTGACTGAAAATTCTTTAATATTTGTTTATCAGTCAAAAAATAGTATGTTGGATTTCCACCTATTTGCTTATTTTCTATTTCTCAATTGGCTCAGCTCTCACACGGGGAAGAGATGTTTGTTTACTTACAGAAACTCTTAGAAATGCAATAATTTTCACAGTTATTTATTTTAAAGATAATCAATGTAAGCTGACATCATAAAAAGAAAATGCAACTTAGTAAGTGATTCTACAAGTGCGCAAATTTGACATTGGTACCGTATTTTGCTGGATTTTCTAGATCTAGAAATGTATTGAAGAATATCTAGAAAACAATAGATGGTCTGCATGACCTTGAGTTTGCTTTGTTTGCTGGAAAATAGTCAGAAGAGCCACTTGTTTGGGAATCAGGAGACCTTTATTGCAGTTTTACCTCTGCTTCTCGATGAGCGGTTCTGGCAAGTCAAATGACATCTTGGGAACTCATGCTTCTGACCCCCTAAGGCTCTGCTTCCCAAACCTGCAGTTCATCACACTTTCTTGAGAGCTTATCCTGGGTTGTGGCCCGAAGATTCTGGGCCAGAAATTCTTGTGTGCACTACTTGAATCTGGATTGGATCAGCAGCTCAGGAAGAGAGGTTTTTCCCATTCTGAGAATCCCTGATTCCCTGAACCTTCCAACTGATGGATGACATTTTCTGTCTCATCCTTAGTATGTCACCAATCACACCATTCCCAACATCATCTTCACATGCACGTTTTTATGTAAAATATATTCTCAGTTGAGTGGGGATATGGTACCTGTAGCAGGTTGCATACAGCAGAGTGTGTCATCATGTTCTTACAATCACCCCGAATCTGAAGACTCCAGAGGAAGCAGGGCCGGGAGACTCGTCCATTTTGAGTGGTGCTGGGAGTGACGCAAAACCCACGGTTTTAGTGGCTAGTTGACAGGTCCTGGTTGCTGTGAACGGGGCCCCACTTGGTTCCCTTCAAATCACTCATTACTCATCTGTGCCTGGTGCTTCATGAAGGAACAAACGCTGCCCTCAGCTCGGAGCCTGGGGCCACCCAGTGGAACTCCAACAACGCATCCTGTCAGCTGGGTGCTCCTAGACATGAATAAGGAATCTTTTAGACAAACTATCTTGTCAATCTGCAGTTTGCAAATTTGCATGAATAGGATTTTTGATGTGATGACTTGGAGCAGCCCCACATACGCTTTGTCAGTGTGCTGTGCTAATCCACAGAGAACTGTTAGGATATTAATAATGTCGCAGTGGGCCAAGCTTATTTCTAAACCAATGAGGCAGATCTTATGGAAATGGCAGGGAACAAGGTGGGGAGCACTACAAAGATAGAAGAAAAGGGATTCACTGGTTATTTTTGTCCATAAAAGGACAAGAGATAGATTATTAATCGTTTGTTGTCAGCTTTCAGACCTCTCCACAAGGTATTGTTTGAATCACACATGATTTAGAGAGGAAATGGATTGGACAGTTTATCTAGTCAAATCTCTTCACTGCAAAAATGAGGAATATGGTCTTTAGAGATGTGAAGTGATTTTTCCAAAATAACACAGCTAGTTGATAATAGATCCAAAAGTATAGGATCATTTACCTTGTGAAAATAGTAACGAGATGTATTCTTCCTGTCAATTTCCGACTCTCTCTGTGGAAGTACTATTTTTTCATTTCTCAGCTGTCATATCAGAAGTATATATTATCTGATGGTTTCCTAATTTAAGCAACAAATGCATTACCTTCTTGTAAATCATTTCCCCAGCAACTTATCAAAAGTGATACTCATGCCATTGACTCAGAGGGTTTCAGAGACAGAGCAAAGATTGGTGACATGTAACTGCAAGGGACTCAAAGATAAGAAAAGTCATAATATTAAGGAGTAGCCCATAGATCATTCAAATATGCATTTCTGGAAGGAAACTGGGATTATCCACTTTTAAACAGAGAACATTAGGGAAAAAAAGACTGTGAAATGCTGACTGAGATTGAGTCTGGAACACTTGCTTTGTGCAACAAGTAGCACAATATTTAGTTGTTTCACAACACGTAATACATGCTGAGGGTCCAACATATTATTTAGACATTGCTAATTAAAGATGGAGGTTTTGGAGTTCACATTAGTAGTCATCATAGAAAACAGTAGTGCCCAGAAATACATGTTCTTGTTACTCTTTTTTCCTCTTAAGGAGGTTAAATGGGTTGAAATTGGCCACAGTGAAACATATCATGTTACCATCTTACAATTCACATTTCATATTTTCATTCATGGAGGAAGAAATAGGATATTGGTTTGGGACAGAATTTGAATAAAACTTGTGATCCTCAAACATTCAGTGTTAGCCCTTTGTTACAAATTGGCGGGAAAGGAGATTCTTATATATCTCAGTGTCAGAGCAGTTACACGTTGGTGTTGCATCTGAGATGAGGTAGAATGTAGCATAGTTACCTCTCCAGGTAGCAAGTGGGATAATGACATTTTTGTGACATTTTCGGAGGGAAAGTATTTTTTCCTCCATAAACCTTTTGTATTTACCTGTTGAATCATGCATTAAATCATCAGTATTATAATTTTGAGAGTAACAGGGCAGGACTTCAACAAGAAAAATATTCCCTCACCCTCAAATGCATGGGCTCATTAACCCATTCATCACGTTTCTTGCACACCTGCCATTACAAGGAGCTCTGTCAGGAGCTACGAGGACTGTGAAAGTGAATAAGGTACGAATGGGTTCTACACCCAAGATCAGAATAAAAGGTGCAGATCTCTTGTTACTTTCTTCACTCCATGTGTTTAAACATTTAGATAATGTCATAACATGCAGAAAATGCATTTTCTTCCATCACACCATGGGGGTTCACCTCGTAGGGTTTGTTTTTCAAATTTAACAGCTCCAGAACTTGTGAAAAAATGATGACTCCTCCCACTCAACACCCCCCTTCCCAAACGGGACACTCCTGTGTGCTGTCTAGGTCACTACCTCACACAATTTCTGAGGGTCAGGGTTCTGGGAATGGCTTAGCTGGGTGCTTCTGGCTCGTAGTTTCTTGTGAGGTTGCAGCCAGTCTGTTGACTGGGGCTTCAGTCATCTGAAGACCCAGTGGGGCTGGGAGATCACCGGCATGGCTGTTGGCAGGAGGCCTCGGTTGTTACCATGTGGTCTCTTTGTGGGGCTGCTCAGGACTTGGCGACTGGCTTCCCGTAGAGTGAGCAATCTGAGAGCAAAAGAGAGAGGCAGAGAGAGAGGAAGTGGAAGACGGAAGCACAGCATCTTTTACACTGTCATCCCAGAGGTGACTCACCATTACTTCTGCCATTTCTATTGGTCGAATGGACCAACCCTAGCACAATGGGAGGTGTGGGGTCTGGGGCCATCTTAGAGCTCCCATGACAGGGAATGGACTGAACAGGATTGAAGAGAAGATCCCTCTAGTCCTCCGACTATCTGATCTTTGAATTTATTTAGAGGATGAGACTCTTTTCTATTTGGCCCCATTAAATGAAAGTAAGAAAGCTTCTAATACACTTCTCCTTTGCCATAAATGGTGGATGCCAAAAATGCCTTATAATACTCCTAATGAAATAGAAGATACTTTTGTAAATTTTGGTCTCTTTGTCTATGGCCCTTATAGCCCACTGAATATGCTGGAGCTTGGTAGAACTAGAGGTATTCCTCTAAGCTGGAGGCTAGGACCAGAACACCTGTGCAGAGAGGCTATGGGAGATCAGAACCCTAGTAACAACTAGACACTGGGTGGTGCTGAGTCCCGGACAGTACAGACAGTGGGCAAAGCAAGTGGGAAGTCCAAGCAGGTGAGGACAGAAAGAAACTTGGACAGAGATTTACAAGTGAGTCAAGGAGCAAGTGGGTCTAAATCATGCTCCTCAGAAAACTGACTTTGACTTGTGTGGATGAGTCTGGGTGAAAATCATGGGAGTTGTTCTTTCTGTTGTTTTCCCAAAGCACCTTTTCACCTGTTCAAATAATTCCAGCCCCAGCTGGCATCCGGGCATGGTGCAAGGTTCTGTCATGTCGCCAATATAGGGCAATTGCATCTAATGAGATGGAGGCCCATTGTAGGATAAGATTAGTGATTACGTAAGATTATATTCCATCCTGAGGCTGTAAGAGGCTTACACAGTGGTGGAGATCTGCATAAATGTGATTAACTTCAGCTAATTAGGACCCTTCTAAACCTGAGAAATCTGGATTCCAGAAGCAGAGATGAGAACACTTGGACAACTTTACTGAATTACAAAGCAGCTTACAATTTGCCTGTGGCCGGTGCTTGTTTAAATCCTCAAGTAGTAAAGGCTTTAGCTGAGGATATTCAGTCTGGCCTGAACAGAGCAGCTGTCTACAAAAACCTTGGATTTATCCGGTGGGGTCTCTAAGATTTTGATTGTTGGACTATAATTGTTCAGAGGGAGTCCGCCGCATCCAGACCATGTAAAAAAGGCGAGAAGCCCCACTTTCTCTTAGAACATTGAAGAAAGAAGAGCATTTATTAAACATGATGCAACCTGCTTTCTGGATTAAGAATGGCAGAGGTGTTTCTTTCCAGGTGTTAGATTTGCCTAAAAACCACGGCTCTCCATAACAAGTGGAGAGGTCCTGCTTTTCTTCAGGTTCTACCTGCCTTGAGGGTGATACTTACGTAACATCAGGCAATCGTCTCTTCTCATCAAGTTCAGTCGCTTTCGGGTTCTGCTGAGCTTTCTGCCTTCCCGTGGTTTTCCCCAATGTGCTGAAGAGATGCGTGTTTCAGGCCCTCACAGGCTTGCAGAATGTCCTCAGCCTTTGCTTAGGTACGTGTTCAAAATCCCTCTGATATGCAGCCTTAGTAACTGTTTCTGGTCTCTGTGTATTGGAATATGTGCTAGAAAGGAGAGCTGCATATCACCCCAAGAATAGCTCCTGTAGGCATGTGTGTCCGAAGGCCCCTCTCCGCACTGAGTTCTCTGCGGCTAAGGTGTGGACACGGTGCTTGTCCTGATTGGGAATACGGACTGGAAACTGGGCCTTTGCTTTGAAGCACTATGACGCTGCCTAGGTAACCCCATTAAATACTTCCCTCCAGAAACCCCGATCCCTCCTCCAACTAGTGCAAGCAAATGTCTGCACCGTGGGCACACACACCGTAGATGCAGGGTTAACTATATCCGACTTTGTTGTGTCTTAGACTACTATTAGCTTATTTGCTTAGATGTGTAGAGTAGTGGTTAAGGACTCCAGCTCTGGGGTCTCACTTCAGCTCCTGGTGTCTGAAGCTTGACGCTCCTCAATGTTTGACCTCGAATGAATTACTTAACTTCTCTGAATGTCAGTTTCCTCAACGTCAGATATCTATCTGTCTATCTATCTAATGTATCCTCTGTCTATCATCTTTCTCTCTCTGTCTGTCTCTCTCATATCTGTGTATCTCTATTGCCTATCTATCACTACGTCTATCAATCCTCTGTCTCTCTCGTATCTCTGTATCTATCTGTCATCTATCTATCCATCATCAATCTATCAGTCTTCTATCTATTATCCACGTCTATCCATACCTCACAGGTTGTTGTCAGGATTAAACAAGTTGCTTTATGCAAAGTGATTCAAACAGTGCCTGGCCCATAGGAAATATTTAATAAATGTTAGCTTTTAAAATTGTCTAGTGGCACCCTTAACATCACCCATGTTATAACAGCCAAGTTTTACCTTCTCCATTTTCTTACTTGCATACATGCCCTGCTGTGTTGCTTTTATCTTTAACTGTTGTGTATGTGTTCATCCCTATCTGAAGGGCATGAAAGGAAATTGGAAATGATGTTATTTTGGACTAATAAGTAGATCTACATATTTAGCAAATTTCCAACCAAAATCATAATGCCTTTCCTTTTATAACTAGATGGCACTTTTTCTGAAGTTCCTAATGAAGAAGTGCATGAAAATAAAGATATTTTTGTAAATTAATAAGAGGGCTGCTTGCCATACAGGTGAGACATTGCATTGATGACCCAGGGTGGGGGATTGAAAGGACTCACAGACTCCACAGGGTACACAGGACACATAAGTGAAGACAAAGGATGCAGCAAACAGGAGAAACTGCTGAAGGTCACGGTCACAGAAGGGTTCCAAATGTCCAGGTGCAGCTACTTTCCCTGCATCCCCCTGGTCCCTTCTCACCTTCATGGGATGTACTTTATGAACCACTGAGAAATATAGCTCAACGTCAGAGGAAATCAGTGAGGAAAGGGTAAATCAGTCAATAAATTATAACAGTGTGTTCTAGGCATTTGTTGTTTTTCTGGAGCCATCATTTCTATTTTATAAGTGACCTTTAATTTTACTTCCTGGTAGCCCAGGGACTCTTCTGATGGTCATATTGCAGTAAGATACCAAGAATACATAAATTTCAGGGAAAATATATTATTACAGTTCTCTGTCAAATTTTCAAAACTATGCTGTCCTACATGACTTCAGTGCCATAGGTATTGCAGAAGTAAGACCAAATAAATGAGAGAGAGAAAAACACCATATTTTCTGTTTTATCCTAATTTTTACTGGAAGTCTATGAAGTTTACTAAAGAATCTCTTTTCATTTCATTTTTAGATATTTTCTATTTTAATACAAGGCAGATGTCTATCTTATCATGAACTTTAACACCAGTATTCTTCCAGTTTCTTTTTGTATACAGCAAAGTTTTGATAGGCATACTTAAAAATGTCCTTTAAAGGTATACATTTAAATGTATTTATCATCTTCAAAACGTTTGTTACTATTACTTGTGCTTGTTGAGTAAGGCACTCAATTTTGTCTTCCAAGCTTGTTTCTAGGACAGGAGGTTCCTTGGAGACCGAGCATAGATATGCTGGTCATTGGAAAATTGTCTATTTTCTCATTATTATAAAATAATACATTGGCATTCTGTGTTGCAATCTGCTGGTCTGGCCTCTGGGAGCCAGGTTCTTTTAATCAGTTCCTTAGGGCTTTAGTTAAATGCTCTTCGTCCTCCAGAATTGAGAATAAAAGGAGCATTTTATAGCAGATGTCAGAGACAAGATCTTACGACAGGGTGAATAGGGTACAGTGCATATGAAGGTTACAATGAACAGCTTTTTACTTCCTTGGTCAGAAAACTCTAAGATTCCACAATAACTTTGTTTCTAATGTTATCATTATATCTCTGTTTATTAGTTTTATTCTAATGATCAATTCTCAGCCAACTACACTTGCATATTTCAACAGTCAAGATACATCTGCAACAGAAAAAGTGGTTTTTTTTGTTGGATAAAGGCAAATGAGGACTGGAAAAGATGTCGTCAGCACAAATGTGCTCTCTTTCTGCTCTTTATGAATTAGAAAGCTTCGTCAGTGATTTCCTTTAAATTATAGGCTCCTAATCTTACCACCTAGCAGTCACATAATTACCAAGTCCTTATCTGTTGCCACTAATTTTCCATTTGTAACGTGTCCATTTTGGAATGAGAGAAGAATGGCACAAGGGATTCTCAAATAAGAAGGATAATGATAAAAACTTCAAATGTTCTGCCAAAGAAGAATAAAGCCACTCTCATATCATTTCCACACCATCTTCTTATCTACATCACAGTCTGTCCTGGAGACTCCTGCAACAGCTGGGATATTAACACAATATGGTTGATGTTTCAAAGTCAAGTTCAAGTTTGGCAGCAACACTGAACTTGATATAATAAAATAAAAGAATGAAGCTATTCAGTCTTAAATGTTAATGGAAAGATCTGTTGGCTTCCTTCTTTTCTTAACTCTAACTTATCAGCATCTCTTGCTAATATGAATAAAACTTTTTAATTTTGCATGTATATGTAAAGTATTATTGGTGTATATTTAATTATATTAATTGAGTCTTATAGATGTTTTCTATGTTAATTTCACAAAGCAAAACAGGATAACTGGAGAAGGAAAGTCATGTGATATTTAAAATATAACAAACATGGAAGAAACACTTAAGAATATTGAGACTTTAAGACGCGTTATTGTTCTGAGCCAGCCTGATCAGAGGTAGTGTAGGGTAACGGAAAAACACTGGGAAGGAAGTCAGGAGACCTGGGCTTATTGCGATTTTTTTTCTGACAATTTTTTAACTGTCTCATTTTCTGCATTGGGAAAATGACCGTGTTGGGTTATTAGGTCCGATGATGTCAAAACTCTCAGAGTTCAAACATTACCTGATATTTTCACTTCCTTGTGTTGTCACTAAAGTATAGGGATTTTAAAAGCTTGATGAACTAAAGGTGAAGAATCACACAGAACCATTGTTTAATTTTGTCTGATGCCATACCGCAGATTAAATCGTAGTCTGCTTCAGGAAATGTGCTAGGCACTTTCATTAGTTATTCTCCTAAAATAACTCTCCATTTAACAGCTGAAGAAACTAAGAGAATTTAATTGAGTTTGTTAAGGTCACACACGCAGTGAAGGGCAGACAGAGTTGGGATATGACCTGATCTGCTCTCTCTGAGTACAAAGCTGTTTCCCTAAATCTCTGACTTGGCATAATATTTATATCTAGATTATGACAATATTAATTAACGTTACACTGATGTTTTTTACACGTAAAATAGAAAGTGATATGTAGTACAATTTGAAGAAATGCTGATAGAACGACTGACACTGATCATTGAAATTATCTTTTATAGAATGATTATTTTGGAAACACGTTTCATTTAAATCTGCCTAAATCTGCCTGCATTATTAACTTCTCACAATACATTAGTATAACTGATAACAGAAATAAAATGGTTTTCCAAGTTCCTCGCTCACTGGTCAGTATTTACTGACATGGCCATGATCCTAGTATAACTAATAGATGGGTTCAGAGATGAACAACAGGCCATAGAAAAGGGAAATGGAAGTTTTATGCAGGGAACTAGACTAGGGATGTCTTCCCATCCACTGATCACGGATACAGTGGATTCTTGAGACAAAATAAATTTTGTGGTTTTAAAGTGAAAAAAAAAAGAGATTTTATTACTAGCAAGAAAGGAAAATAGACACTGGGAAAGAAATTGGAAGTTCCAACATATATCAAATAAGGTTCCAGAAGGACATAATAAAGTAATAGGGAAGGAAGTTTTCTGGAATTGAAAAAAAAAGACATGAAACTTCAGTATGAAAAAGCACAATGTCTCAATAACAACAAATAAAAACACGTTTATTCATAGGCACATTGTAGGAAAACTATGGGCCATCAAGTATGAAAATAAATATCTAAACAGCTATCAAAGAGAAAAGACAGAATGTCTGCCAAAGATGACCATTGAAAAGTCTACTCTTCAGGAGAAATGAACATCGCAGGACAATAAAATGGGTAAGCTATAGTGTTAGGGGGATAATGGAAACGACCTGAATAGAAATCAGGAGACCAATGAAGAAAAAGACAAAAACCACATCAGAAGTGAAAAAAAAAATTATTGGGTGGCTTAGAGTGAATCAATTGAAATATACTAAGAAACTTTGAAGAAAGGCAGAAAAACGATGAAGAAGATAAAAATGTAAGAAAAATGAAAGGTTCAGAGGGAAAGAGTTTGTAATTGAATGCAGGAAAAATGGCCCCAAGAAGATACAACTGGAGTTACTGAAGAAGTAAAACAAAATAAAGGAAGAGAACCAATATTTAAAATAACAATCCAGGTAAATTTTCTGGGAAAGTGAGGAAAGACTGAAGTTTATTTCTTGAAAATGGCCATTGTTTTCCCAGGAAATTGAACTGAAATCACTAAACCTGAGACAAAGCCTATTAAAAGTATTCATTGGAACTCCTGGAAAAAAAAAAAAAAGTTACTGGTGTGGTTAAATGAATTAGGCAAACTTGAGACCAAGTAGTCCTCCAAGTACAGGCTTTGGGACAACAGCACTGAAGGGACGGGAACTGAGGGGACAGAGTGGACACATGGGCTGCGTGAAACATCACCGAAAGGATGACCATCATCAAGTGGGGAAGCCTTAGCAAAGAATCGATGCTGATAACTTAATCCTGTTAACTGACGAGCTAAGGTTAAAACAAGAATATGTTCTGACAATGTAGAAAGAAACATGTAAATAATGGCAATTAGAGGAAGACACAAAGGGAAATTAGAATAAGATCATTGAAAATAGAAAATCACAGAAAATAGGTGTGAGTCAAACAATACAATTTAAGCCTCACAGACCTAATAGCGGTGGTTATGTAAGAAAACAAAAAGAGGACTCTGCATTGTAAAAGGTATAAACATACATTTAACAACTAGAACAAGTTTAAGCCTTTGAAAAATACCAAAGGAATTTAAAAAATAATAACAGAGGTGACTCCCCATATAAAGAAACAATAAATATGACATAATACATACAGGTATTATAACAAAAAATTATGTGACAGATCTGAGACCAATATATCAGTCATATCAATAAAAGGTGCATGGGTTTGACTCATCTATTAAAGCTAAAGCGGGACGTCCCTGGCAGTCTGGTCCAGTGGTTAAGACTCCACACAACCAATGCAGGAGGCATGGGTTCAATCCCTGATGAGGGAAGTTCCACAAGCCATGTGATGCACCCCATGTCCCCCCAAAAAAGCAAAACCATCTTCACAGTGGCACATAAAATAAAATCCCGCTCTATGCTGTAAATAAAGACACACCCAAGGCACATTGATTCAAAAAGCTAAGAATAAAGGGATGAGGGACCATATACCAGGCATGGAAACAATAAGAAGATTGGTGCTGCAATTCTGATTTGGGATGAAGGAGAATTCAGGCAAAAGAGCATCATATGAGGTTATTTTATAATGCTAAGAGTAAAAACTCATAACCAAGAAATGATTTTCTGTGCCCCAAACAGCCATTATCTTCACAAAGCAGAAACTACAGGAGATGCAAGGGGAGATACACATAAACACACTAATAGTAGAAAATTTTAACATACCACATGGTGAAAGACAGGTCAAGTGCACAGGTAAGTAAGAATATAAAGGATCTAAAAAACATCTGGAATAAAGTAGCTCTTATATATATATATATATATATATACCTATATCTATTTCTATATCTATGTATCACTATATATAATAATATATCCTGAAAATAGAGAATATACCTTCTTCACAACTGCACATAGATCATGTACAGAAAGTATGTAATTTTGATCATATATCAGATCATCAAGAAAGCATTCATAAATTCTCTGTAGTAAATATATTTCAAACAAAACTCTTTAATCAAAAAAAAAAAAAAAAAACCCTCCAAAATCCTAGAAATTGAAAAGAAATTAAAAACTCTTCAAATTCCTTCTTTCTGGAAATTTAAAGCTTTCTATTAAACAACTATGGGAAGAAGGGAAATATGAATTGAAATTTCAGAATTTCTGGAAAAAATAATAGGAACTTATATTACATATCAGAATCAATGGGATACATTTAAAGCAGTGACTAGAGGAAAATATATAACCTCAAATAGCTCTAGCAATGAAAGCAAGAGTGAAATAAATGTATTTACAATTTAAAAAGTTATTCAAAGTACAAGGTAAACAGAACAAAAGCACAAAAGCACAATAAGAAAATAATAAAGAAAAATTAATGCGGTTTGGAACAGAAAAATATTAGATGAATCTAATAATTCAAAATGTTGGTTCTTTGAAGATATCAAAAAAAAGAAAGAAAAGAAGAAAATCCACTGACCAATTTCATCAAGGAAAATGGGAGAAAACACATATACAAAATATTTATTGATACAGAGGAATTTGAAACAACATAAAACATTTTTACTACTCTATGGAAATATATTTGAAAATCTCAGTGAAATGAGCAGTTTCTTAGGAAAATAAAATTTATCCAAGTTAATCCCAGTAGAGACAAAAAGCTTCTATTCATTCCTATAGAAGAAATAGGAAAGTTATCAAGGCCACAAAAAGTACCAGGCCCAGATGCTATCACAGGGGACTTCCACCAAATCATTACATGACCAGATAATCTCAAAGTTAAAAAAAATTGTAGAAAATGAATGAAAACTTCTAAATTCATTTTATGAAACAAGATTAACATTGACACAGATATGCCAAAAATAAAATATAGATCAATGTAGCTTATGAATATAGTGCAAAAATACTAGTTACAATATTACTAAACAGGTTGAAAGCCACATTAAAAGTAAGTACACCATGACTAAGTGAAATGTATACTATGAATGCAAATCTGATTTAGTATTAGGAAATCTTTTTTTTTTTTGGCTATGTTGGGTCTTTGTTGCTGTGCGTGGGTTTTCTCTAGTTGTGGCAAGCAGGGGTTACTCTTCAATGCAGTGTGCGGGCTTCTCATTACGGTGGCTTCTCTTGCTGTGGAGCACGGGCTCTAAGCGCTCTGGCTTCAGTAGTTGTGGCTCACAGGCCTAGTTGCTCCGTGGCATGTGGGATCTTCCTGGACCAGGGCTCGAACCCGTGTCCCCTGCATTGACAAGCAGATTCTTAACCACTGCCCCACCAGGGAAGCCCAGGAAATCTATTAATATAACTCCCCATACTAATGAGTCTAAGAGGAAAAATCATGTAATTATCTCCAAACGTGGTTTAAAAACTTTGAATTCCACAAAATTCAACACCTGTCCTATTAAAGACTTTCAAGAAAATAAGTACGGATAGGTACTTTCTTAACATCATAAGATATAAATACCTCAGTCTTAACATCAGACTATTAACGGGGAGGAAAGAGGCATTCCCTACGTGGTCAGGAACAAAGCAAGAATATTTAGCAGGTCATGGGAAGCCAATGCAATTAAGAAAGAGAGAACAATTAGGGACACAAGACTTAGAAGAAGAGTAAAACCACTATTAATAGCTGATATGAAAGCATGCTTGGAAAGCCCTAGAGAAACAATAACAAAACTAACTCAAACCATAAAAGGATTTATCAGGGTAGTAGAACATAAACTTTGCACACAAAAATCAATAGTCTCCATATACAGAAAAAAAATAACCAATTAGAGTATAATGGAGGAGAAAACCCCATTTATAACAGCAACAAAAAAGATAACATACTTAGGAATAAATTTAATAATTTAAATGGATTAAATCCATCTATTAAAAGACAAGTATTCTCAGAATGGATTAAAGAAAGTCTAGGTACATGCTGTTTAGAAGAGTTATCTATGTACCTAAAATACAAGGATATAGAAGGGTCGAAAATGTAGAAAGGGAAAAAGATAAACCATAGAGTTATTATCTTAAAGAAAGCTAGATTAGCTATATCAGAAAAAAAGTTATGGGGAAAAGAATTAAGGAGAATAAAGAAGGAGAATTTCTTAATAATAAAAGCAATATTTCCTCAAGAAGATATAAAAATCATGTCCCTTATTCACCTGACCCCGTGGCCTCAAAATATTTAAATCAATAGAAAAGGGATAGATTATAAAACTCACTGACAAATTTACTCTCATAGCAGAGATTTTAATAAACTGAGAGAAGAAATCAACAGATCATTGTCATTTGTATATTATGCCTCATTTAGTCTTCACGATAATCTTATGAGGTAGAGACAATTATTATCCCCAGTTGAGGGAAGTGGGAGCACGGAGTGGTTAAGTAAGTTGCTCAGGGACACACAGCCAGTAAGTGGTAGACCCAGGAATCAAAATTTGATGATCTAGCCCCAGAGCCTGTGTGTTCACGCTCTGAAGGCAGATGGGGGGACCTCACCAATTAGCTGTGACCTTAAGTTACCTTACTTGCATTACTGTACTTAGCTTCTCAGTTTACCATCTGTAAAATAAATGAATGGTGCACGGTGCCTGGTACACAGTGGGTCTCAATAAATGGTAACTCGCAGCGGTCTCAGCCTCCCTCACTGCCGTCTAATCCAGCTTTCCCTCCTGAAGAGGCTCCTGAAGAAGGGGCTGTCTCTTCATTCCCTGGTTCATTTCTTTTTTTTTTTTTTTTTAAATTTTATAGCTACTTTATTATTTATTTATTTATTTATTTTTGGCTGTGTTGGGTCTTCGGTTCGTGCGAGGGCTTTCTCTAGTTGCGGCAAGCGGGGACCACTCTTCATCGCGGTGCGCGGGCCTTTCACTATCGCGGCCCCTCCCGTTGCGGGGCACAGGCTCCAGACGCGCAGGCTCAGTAGTTGTGGCTCACGGGCCCAGCCGCTCCGTGGCATGTGGGATCTTCCCAGACCAGGGCTCGAACCCGTGTCCCCTGCATTAGCAGGCAGATTGTCAACCACTGCGCCACCAGGGAAGCCCCCTGGTTCATTTCTTACGTATCACTCTAATTTGTCTTCCCCAGCTTTAGAAAGATTCAGCGGACAACTCAAGAAAAGAATTGCCAGAAGACAGGCACAATTAACTCACAACAAGAACTACAATTGACTAGTAAACATTTGATGAAAGTAAAGGTCACCCCCACTGGTATTCCAAAACATGAAAAATTAAAACAGCGTTTTCAAATATCAGGTTGGAAGCCATTTAACAATGGTTACTACTCAGTGGTGGCCAGGTTGTGTGAGAAGTTTATTCTCGTTCATTGCTGGCTGGAATTTTACTATGTATAATCTCTCTGAAAAGCTTGTATCAAACATTTTTAAAAAGTTCACATGACTATGACTATGATTCTACTTCAAACACTTATATGAAGATAATGACAGGCAATTACTGAGTTCTGGTGATGTACCAGCATTGTTCTAAAATCACGCGTAGCTTTTGCTGTGGGCTCCCACCTGTAGCCCAGCTCATATTTTAAAATCTTTTTATTGGTGTATAGTTGACTTATAATGTGTTAGTTTCAGGTGTACAGCAACGTGAATCAGTCATACACATACATATATCCATTCTTTTTCAGATTCTTTTCCCATATAGGTTATTACAGAATGTTGAGTAGGGTTCCCTGTGCTACACAGTAGGTCCTTATTAGTTATCCATTTTATATGTAGTCGTGTGTGTATGTCCATCCCAATCTCCCAATTCATCACTTCCCACCCACATTTCCCCCTTGGTAACCATAAGTCTGATTTCGAGATCTGTAAGTCGGTTTCTGTTTTGTAAACAAGTTCAACCGTATCATTTTTTATTAGATTTCACATATAAGTGGTATCATATGATATTTGTCTTTCTCTGTCCCACGCCCAGCTTCTTTTTGAAGAGGCTCAGAGACGCAGCTGGGGACACTCCCCTAGAATGCAGGGTGGCTCAGTGGGCTCACATTCTTGGAATTCTCCTGCTCTGAGTTCCCCAGACTGGCCAAGAAAGTAGGCACCTCATCATGGGGAGGATTCTGGAATTTCCACCCTGCCTTCAAGTCCCAGCCAACCACAAGCCTTGAAATTATCCCCACTGGTAATCAAGCCTGACAGTGGTCCCCAAGGAGCTGAAAGCACAGCCGGCCTTGGGATGGATTTGGAGGCTGCCAGAGGCAATCCGAAACTAAACTCCTGGCTGCACCCGCAGTGGGGTAAGACACCTCAGGGACAGTGCAGGGGACATTGTTTTTATTCCCTGCTCTGAATTTTTCTTGTTTTCTCCATGTCCTGTGTTGTAAACGACGCTTTCAAGTGTTTTCTCCTGTCTCCTTTACAGATGATTTTTTTCTTGAGATAAGCAGTACCATCCGCACATTCCCGCATCATACAGAGCACAGTGCCTCACGAGAGACGCGCACTCAGGAAGGACTGATGGATTGACTGAATTGCCACTCCACGAGTTTTCTCATATTGTCGCTTGATAGTTCCCCTCGTATTTTAGCAAAGAAGATTACATAAAAGAGTACAAGAGATTCCAAAGCAAAGAAGGTAATTGCAGCCTAGTGTGGGCAGATCTGGTACAGCTGACTAACAGGTACAGCTGTTCAGGCTTTTCTGTAGCTAGGCAGCTATGGCATATTTTCAAACTCAAATTATATTTGTATTTTCTTGGGTTGACATCCCAAGTTCACTGTGTAAGGTTCACATTTAGGATAATAAAGAAGAAGAAAAAGCGAAGTTTTTACACCTTGCATTTTTTTTTTAGGTCAACATCAGCAATTAGGAGGCAAAAAGGAGATGGGGAGGAGGGAGAAATAAGAAGAAAAACCTCAGCCCCGCTTTACAGAAATGTATCATACATCTCTACTGGAATATTTGACCAGATCTGAAATGCAGCTTTTTGATTTAGCAGGAAGTCTTGCTATCTAACCGGCAGGCAACTGACAGCCCAGAGTCCAGAGTATTTTTTCCTGGAGCTTCTACTCCAAAAGCGGCTGGCCCTGGCTGTAACAGATATTCTTCTATCAGCTGAGAAATGGGATTAGATAGCAGTTAGGGTCTAGTGGAATCTAATCCAGTATATTTCAAAATTTTATTTAAAAGAGATATTTTATAAAAAAATCATCTACTTAATTCACAACCCAGTGGTTTAGATTTCAAATTTCCAAATCAACTTGAAATCTATTTAATTCAATCAATAAGCAATCAAATAAGCCAACCGCCGTACTAGGTATGGAGATTGCTCTGGATATGTGGCAGGTTATGCCCTCAAGGAGCACGTGATCCAGCGATTCTTCAGAAAATATTTTCCACTGTTGATTTACATGCTGGCATATCTGAAGATGAGAAATCACACAGTTCTTGGAAAAGGCCTTGATTTCTATGCATCCTGAATGAGTTCACCACTGAGCTTATCCAGCACATACGGATTTTTCTCAGATGATCTTCAGTAGATACTTTTCAGAAGTGCTGAGAAGTTCATTGACATTCTTAAGCACTTATCTCCCAGGTATCCATCATAGCTTGAATTCCAGGTATCAAGGGCGAGCCCTTTAGAATTCCTCCTCCTGCTCTCTTACCAGTGCTTGGCCTCCCATCTCATGGCAAACACTGGAGACATTGGGACTTCTGTCCGGTATGTTGTACTTTCACCATGGCAGTCGCTCTAATGCTGATGTCATGTGGCTAAATGTACTTCACTAAGTACCTTCTGATGGCATCCGAGCATTAAAATGCCACTCTGTGGTGTGTTCTCTTTACTTATGATATCGGTCTCAATGCTTTTGTTGTTGTAAGAAGAAAAATATTCTCCACATTTTTTTAAGAGGGAGAATGAAAATCTCCCAGAGCAAAGAAAGGCCTCTCTTGAAATGCTGAGGGGCGGAAGACAGTCGTCAGAAAGCTGTTTGAGCTTTTCTCTTATAGATGGATCCCTGAGTTTTCAGTATCTAAAATGCCACTATCACGTGACAACTTTCATAAGAGGAAAGGCTATACCTTGGCAGATTACAGCATGTTTTCATTCATTCACAGTGAATCTTCTGGACTCATTATTGATAAAAATGAGCTGGCCTTCCTTTAAAGAATGACTAAGTGCTTTTCATACAGATAGGATCTTTGGTCCTTTCTATTTTAGAAAAGCACATAGATAAGAGTTTCTATATTTTCTCTGGTCCTGAATGCCTCCCACGGACTGCAAAGGCTACCAGTAGCCATGAAGCAACACAGAGGATGCCAGTCGGAGTGGTGTCTGTTGGCCGGCCTCCCTGTGCCGTAGGACCTGCTAAGCCAGTGATGCGGGGTTTCTGCACCTGGCACTGGGGACTCCCACCTCCTTCTACAGGAGCTGCTGCCACCTCTTGTTACACAAGGCAAGGCCGCAAGGGAACATCTTCCCCTGAATTTGTGTCACACCCTGGTGTTTGGGGCTCCTGACCTGTCATTCATTCATGAAGCAAGTATTTATTTATGCACCTGCTATGTCTAGAAACCCTTCAAAGTCTTGGGATGATGCATCAGTGAAGAAATAGACAGTGATCCCCACCCTGATGGAGGTTCATATTAAAGTGGGACCAAAACATCCCATGTGCGGAGCAGAGTCTGCAGAAGCTGATTTGGGTGAGAAATCAAAGGAAGGAAAGGGGCGAGGGGCCAGGATGTCCTGGTGGAGAACAGGGACGGTCAGTGCTGTGGCTAGAGGGGGACCACAGCTGGCCTTCCTGCCGGGCTGCCCGTCTTGCCCAGGGCTTCTCTGGTGTCAGATGAACCAGGAGTAAAGACCAGAATCACTCACAGGAGGGTGAGGCCAGAAGTCAAGTGTGGACGAGGAAACCACGAGCCTTTCTCCAGAGCTGTGTGAACAGACCTCCAGAGGAGCCTCTCGGTGTCTGTCGGAAGCCCTTCTCCAGTGCCTGGAGCTTTCTTTTCCCTTGTTGCTTAGAGTCACTTTGTACTTTATGAGCTCTCTACTCCAAAAAAGAGGGTGAATTAGTGAACTGATAACGTTTCTTGTGGCTTCAGCAAATATAAAGTGTGTATATAATATTTCAGAGCATAAGGTATTAGGTGGATTACAAATACGGACCTTTCTAACCCACGGTCCAAATCTAGTCCGATGGTTTCTGGCTCTGGCGAAAATGTATTCTTCTGGAAAACTGTAACAGGGAAACTGGATCAAACCTGTCCGATTCCACTCTGGGCAAGTGTCTGACACACATTCAAGCTGGGTTGCCCACAATGCCCTTGTGGGCTGAACTAAAGGCCACGTCTTACAGTGTGAAATACAGGGAGGACTCTCTGAAAGCGGGGAAATCTCCGAGAGACCTAATGAAAATACTGCCGGTGCCCATCCTGGCCAGAACATCTTCCATCAGCTATTATTTGGGGACGAAAAGTAACTAGACCAAAGAAGATTAAACGCATGCTCATTTGTTCTGAACTTTTCAGAAGCAATTAAAAAAATCGGAATCAAAATCTTCCTCTGATTACAGGACAATAAGTAGTGTACCCCTTTGTCTCCCCATCCCTTTCTATTTTTCTCTCTCTAACATCATGGAATTGACTGTCGATATTTTAAAGTTAGGTGATGATGATTCAAATTCCTTATGACGGAAGAGATAGACAAATATACCATAGCTGGATTTTGAAGGCAAAACTGTGTGTAATTGAATATTTGCTTTCAAGACATGTAACTTGAGGATCGAAAATAACTCAGTAATAATTCATTCAACACATATTCAGTCAGCGCTTATCAAATTCTTACCATGGGGGAGGTGTCCTCTGTCAGGCCCTAGAGGTTAATAAGATGACCAAGAATCTGTCCTTTTTCTTTAGAATCTTAACATCCAATCAGGGAGCCAAGTGTGTCTGTAAACGATTTTATTCCAATGCAGATATACAATAAGTAAGAGACAATATAATACTCAGGGTAAAGGAAGGGAGAGGTCAGTTTTTTCTATGAATACTTTAAAAAAAAATCTGTGGAATAGCTTCTTAAAGAATCTAGAACTGGAGAGGTCATTTAAAAGATGCCTGGAATTCAGAAGGGCAATTCATGCAGAGGAAACAATTTGAAGAAAGACAAAGGACTGCTTATATTAGGGGGAATAGAACTTCATCAATTTAGGGGGCTTTTAAATACCAGAATGAAAAGTTTGAAATAGAAAACAACTGACTATTTTATAACAAAGGAGCGGCATTCTCTGCTCTGTATTTATGGAAACAAAGGTGATGATGGTAGCGGTAAAGAGCACAGATTTGGAAGAAGCAAGATGGTAGGAGGAGGGCTGTCAATTCCAGTTAGGAACCTGGGCAGTGGCCGCAGTAAGATAAAGGTGGATGCGAGGAAGTGGATTTAATGATTGTTCAGAGTGGAAGTAGAGAGGCATTGATGATCTATCTGAGTAGGAGTAATTTGCCGTGTGTCTGTGGGGATTATGTGGTATAAATTCTGTTTAGAAAATGTTGTTTCAAAGGTTTGGGAATCTTGTATCAAGATGTTAATCAGGCAAATCAAACTGTGGTTTTGGAGCTCATAAGATAGATCAAAGCTGGAGACAGGGGTTTGTATTCCATCAGCTTAGTATTGCTAGTGGAAGCCGTCAGAGTAGAACATCTTGCCAAAGGAGAATCTGTGGAGTGATAAGGAAAGAGAATGAATATTAAGGTAGGTAACAGCTATAACAATGATGACAGCCATAGCAGCAACTAAATCCCTATGTCAACGGCTGTGGCAGTGAACTTCCCAGACGGCCCTGAATGATTCTCAGCTCCTGGTGTCATGTCTGTTTTGGTCAAATAATGTCCCCCTCCCCAAATCCTGTCCCCCTGGAACCTCAGAATGTGATCTTTTCTAGAAATAAGGTTTTTGCAGATGTAATCAGGTTAAGGTGAGGTCATATTGGATTGGGTGGGTCTGTAAATCCATGACTGGTGTCTCTATAAGAAAAGCGAGATCTGTAGACACAGAGTGTAGAACCCCATGGGAAGCTGCACACAGAGATTGGGTGATATATCTATAAGCCAACGACAGCCAAGGATTGCCAGCACCCACCAGAAGCTAAGAGAGAGGCAAGGAAGAGAGTCTCCCTTCCAGAAAGAAGCAGCTCTGATGACACCTCGATTTTGGACTTCTTGCCTCCAGAGCTGTGAGAGAAGGCTAGTTTAAGCCACCTGATTGGTGGTACTTTGCTACAGCAGCCCCAGGAACTAATACAAGGTCCTGTGCTGTCCTCTCTTGCATTGGACAGGGCTGGGCTGCCTGACCCATGGGATATTGCTGGCATGACAACGTGTGGCTTCCACCTTGCTCTCTCTTGGAGCGCCCTCTGGGGGGGGGGGGGGGAGGGAGCCAGCCGCTGTGTCTGAGGACACATAAGCAGCCCAGTGGAGAGGTCTTGGGGTGAGGAACCGCAGCCTCGGCCAGCCACCAGCACTGCCTTGCTGGGTCAGATGTCGGGCCACACTGGAAGAGATGCCCCAGCCCGGTCAAGCCTTCAGACGATTGCAGCCCAGCCAACATCTTGCCCGCAGCCTCCCAAGGGGGCCTGAGACAGACCACCTGGCGAAGCTGACTGCAGATTCCTGACCCACGGAAATTGTGCAAGCTTATAAATGCTTGTTTTTTGAGCTGCTGACTTTGCAAAATGACTTTTACACACTGAAACAGAACGGATTCTCATTTGGAAGGGTTTTTCTTTTCCTTTCTCCATGGCTACACCTAAGGCAGGTTATGGGGAACATCCTCTCCTTAATGACTGAACATGCAGTTTGCTTCGGGCTTGTGCAACGTTTAGCTCCTCAAGCCTTTTTCAAGGCTCACCTAACAATCATGGGATTTTTTTCATACCAGAGTCATGGTTTCCTGGGCAACACCCTCCCCTTAGACACCATCATGCTTCTGGCCATTTCTGGTCAGTCGTGTGTGGGAGAACCATACCCAAGTTCATTCCTGGACGTGCCTTTCATCTTTTCTTCCTCCTTCCATGCTTCTTTCACCATATAAGCATCTTAAATAACAGGCTTGGGGGGGTGGAGCCTGGTATTTAACGCAGCTCCAGGTCACTCTGTCCAACTGAGGAGTCTTATTAGCCTTTGTTGCCCAAAGCTCTAATGAGTCTAATTCTCTTCTATTTGGGGCCAGAAGCACTTGGCTTTTCTTTATTTTCAGAAGTTCTGTATTTCCTTTAATTTCAGCCTGAAAACCATCGATGTTTTGCCCAAGCTTATTTCATATGTTGCTAAGGGCAGCCCAAAGCAGCCCAACACATGATGCTCTGACTCTGCTTTATTTATTTCCTGCTTATCTAACCAGAGCATATGGGTCAACTTCACAGTTTCTAGATGTAGGGGATTTTGTTCCTTATATTTTATCCAGGGACTCAGGCTGCCAAAGCGTTGCCGTCTTGACATTGCCCGCCAATGTTCAGCCAGCACACATGTAAAGAAGATGGGGGATTATGCAGAGAATATTTTTATGGGTCTGACTTGGGACATATATAGGTCATTCTCACTGGCTGTATGTGAAGCTGGGAAATGTAGCCTGACTGTGGCTTAAAATACAAGAAAATAGGATTGATGGTCAGCTAGCAGTCTCTGACACAGATATTGAATCTTGTAAAATACTCTCACTTAAGGAATAATTATCAGAAGAAAGGAAAGACGAAATTGAAAATGAAGCTCTTAGAGGGGGATGAGACGCAGCAGAATCCAGTGACAAGGAAATAAATACATACATAAATAAACAAAATAAAAAGAAACAAGGAAAGTGATAATTCTAAGGACTGAGGGTCAGGTTTTGTGTTTAAGTCTGTAAATCTCCCTTGTCACCACTTATATCTTCAGAAAAATACACTATGCACATTACGTATGTGTATGTATGTATATTTAGAAATGGGTTGAGATTAAATGTTGGGTTTATGCAGTAAATTACAGATCAGATTGCTAGTTACACATACCTAGACCATCTTTGATCTTAAAACTACATTGGAAATATTGGGTGAAATAAAGCATACTCATATTAAAATTATGTCCACACTGGTTTCAAAACAAGTTGATTTAGTTAAATTGATCAGTTCACCAGGCTATGTGGTGGAGATGTGAAGAACAAGGGCTCTGGGTTCAGACAGATTTGGGCTAGAATTCCAGCTCTACCTCTCTCCACCTGTGAGGCCCCCTGGGAGTCTCAGCCTCCCCATCTTTAAAATGGGAGTAGCAACCATAGTGCTTATTTTGTACAGGCTTTGATAGGATTGGTTAAAATAATAAATGGAAATCAATAAGCATAGTTCCTAGAACAAAACAAAATATACAATTTATTCATTTTTAAAGAAAGGGCCCAAGAAGTGGGTGATTGTAGCTGGAGCATAACCTCTAGGGGTTGCAAAATTTCCCACCTTCCTTCTCCCACAAGGAAGTGGCGTGTAAAGGAATATGGTGGAAATATTAACCCTATGATGACTAGGACTTTTATACTTTCATAAGTAAAGTAAGTAGAGCCTTTGAGTGGAAAATCCAAGCGGTTAGAAGAGCTCTTTTCCATGTCCCTTTTTGATTTCTTTACCATTTAGATTTTCATCTTTTATTGTATTCCTCTTCCATGGGGGTAGTGATGAAATGTGATCCAGGATTTCCTCCAACCTGGGAGAAAATACCTCTCTCATCCCTCTTTCTAATAACTCCGAGTTATAAAGCCAGGTAGCTGCAACCCAGTGGGACCCAGGAGACAATAAGCATGAGGGAGGCCTCTTAAGGTCACATTTTGTCTGGGCTTCAACCTGGAGGGAAAATCAAGATTTCTTAATCTGACTCATGTTACCACATGAGAAGAATTTATAGAGATATGTGGCTGAATTTCTACTAATCACCAATGTGTGAATTTTTATGGAGTGCCTTTTGTGATATGTGGCCATAGAAGACTAGCAGAGAATGAATTTTCAGAAATTCTGATTCCTGGTTCTCTTCACAGAAGAGAGAGAATAACAGTGATAAGTGAACAAATAAAATGAGTAAATAAGGCTTCCACCTTGAACTGTATTTTGTTCCCTTTCTTGTGCTATTTTAAAAATGTCCTATCTATCCTATCTATCTACTATCTATCTATCTATCTATCTACTATCTATCTATCTATCTATCTATCTATCTACTATCTATCTATCTATCTATCTACTATCTATCCATCTATCTATCTATCTATCTACTATCTATCTATCTATCTACTATCTATCTATCTATCTACTATCTATCCATCTATCTATCTATCTATCTACTATCTATCTATCTATCTATCTACTATCTATCTATCTATCTACTATCTATCTACTATCTATCGATCTATCATCATCATTTATTCACCATCTATGTATCTTTTATTTTAGTAACTGTTGGGAAACATTAATCATTTCTAACCCATACATTGGAGATTGCTTGATAAAGTACTTCTTTCAGTACTATAAATGGTCCCAGAATGTGTTCCGTACATTTATTCATATCATATTGAGTACATTTGCTTAGGGCAGTTTCTAAATATGATTCACTGTTGGAGTAAAGCAATTGTTGTACCCCTTTCCTATCATTATTCGGGCTGCCCTTATGTTAACGGGTAATATGGTTATGTCTAATTCTGTACTATGCACTCAATAATGTTTTGAGGTCTAAGTCACAATTAAAAGTGAGCCCAAAATACCAATTTTCTATCAGGGCATTAATTCATTAGTTTCTTTCTCAGTAATATTTTTATGATGTTACTTGTTTCTATTCTAATTTTAAAAGAAGATTGATTTCATAGTAGTGTCTATTAGAAATAGAACAAATAAGGAAAAATTTGTAAATTGTTACATAAAACAATTATTAATACATTTTCTATTTCTAGTTGTTTTCTTCCATGTAAATACACATATATAAACTTATGCTTATATGGTGAAAAAATTTGCTTATACAAATGTATATGTGGAGGGTAAAATTGGAATAACTCTGTACATGATGTATTGTTCTTAATAGGGTCATGAATCTTTTTCTGACTTAACATGACATAATGAGCATTCTTAAATGTTATTAAGTAATTAAAAAACATCTTCTAATAGAATTACACTTTAGATTTGCATTTCAATCATTTTCCTGTTATTGATGCTTTGGTTTTCTGTTATAAATAGTGCTGTGAATGATATTTATTATTATAGTTTCTTTATAATAAATGCTAGGAAGTAACATTACTGATTTAAAGGGTGCAATCTTTAAAAAAAAGTCTGCACTGTCTTGCACTCTCACCAATAATACATATTCACAAAATAACTCTTTATACTAAGTATTTACTAAGATTAGAGGTGAATACAATGCATCAGTGTTTCAACTTGTATTTCTGTAATTACTAATAAGATGGAATTTTCCCCATATTTTTATCAGGCATTTGTATTTCTTTCATGAACTGTCTTTACTTGGCCTTTGCCCACTGCATATTACGGATCTCAGAGAGATTAGATTAATAACATCAAGAAAACAGGACGGTTCCATTATTTTCATGTGTTGATTATTGGCACAATTAGAGTGCCCTTCCTCCCTTCCCTATTGTGTTTTCTTCTCTATCATCTCTTTTGAAATATCAAACTCATAGAAAACAAAAAGTAAAAAGTAGGTGGGGTGAAGGGGGCTACTGTCTGCAGAACATTGGTCACAAGTCAGGGGCCACAAGGAGTGGGGTGAGGGGGAGAGCTCTGGAGCAGTGCATGCTGGGATTCATGGTGGGCTTTGTGTTTCATTGGTTGGGAGTATTGAGAGGTCCCACTCTGGTCCAACAGAACCCACCTGGATGAATGTCTACTGAACATGAGGATAGAGGGAAAGAAACTATGTCCATCAACTTATTCTGCACCTGAATATCCTACGAGGAATTCTGATTGTCATCCACGTGGATGGGGAATGAGTCAAAAGCAACGCACATACCCCTCCTGTTGGTAAAGAATGGTTCTGTTGAGAGCCTGCCTTACTTTAACACAAATAAACAAGAGTTCTATGGAAGACCAAAGGGGCAAGTGAATAACATCTTGAGTCATAGGGGGAACTTAGCATTCCTTTCAATTGTTTTATTACATGAATAAGAAGAAAAATGTAGAAAACTGCTAAACATTCTTAATAGGTTGTAAGATAGAATGAACTCTTAAGACACAGGGGCTGCTATACATTGGAAGAGAAGAAAGAGGATAAAAACTGAACAGGGGTGAATAAACATGGAGATGCATGAGTTAAGAAAGGACTGCAGTGAAATTTTAAGAAATGTAATAGTACCTTTAAGTCAATATGGAGGATTCATTTACAAAATGATAACTGTATTTTGGAGTAATCTCTTCTCAATGTCTTTGAGAAGAGATTCATTCCTAAGTCCACTAGGTATTTTTCTTTTCCTTTTTTTAAAAAAATAGACTATTTCTTAGACCAGTTTTAGGTTCATAGAAAAATTGAACAGAAAGTACGGAGAGGTCCCATATGCTCCCTTCCACCACACACGCACAGCCTTCCCTCTATGGTGTTTTTCTTTTTAGTTATGAGAACTTATAAAGATTCTGGAAGTATTGAAGAAGTATGAATATTTTACATTCAAAGGTGCAAAAGCTTAAGTTGGCTTCCTTCTTTTCCTCTGCACCTAGTTTCAGAAGAAAACTGTGCCGTAATCAACATTTATGAGATAAATGCCTGCTACCCAAGAAGCACATGACCAAAGAAGTTGTTTTTATGCAGGAAGGCATTAAAGACAGTTACAGATGTACAAGAACTAGGAAAATACGCTGTAAATTTGTTATTTTTATGGTAAAAAGAAACCTTGGAAACATACCAAGATGCATTGAATCTATGACTTTAAAACTAACATATTCATGGCTCAAAAGGGCTTGCAAGTCTTCCCTTCCTGGATTTCACCAGAGACTCTGGAATTTAGCTGAGCTGTGTATTCTGACAGGTACTGCAGGTGGACCCAAGCTGGATTTTCCTCATTGGTTACACACCTGACTACTCTTCTCACAAGGATCCCTTTTCTCAGCCATGTTCTTCCCCCCATACATGGAAACAGAATCTAACACTCAACTTTGTGTCCACTTCCTGTGATTACTCTTTTTTCTCTTTCACTACTTACCAATTTTGGTAAAATATTTCTCTAATTTGAATTCTGAGATTGGAAAATTACTTATTTAAAAAAATCTAATCTTAACTCCTATTCAAACAATGTTGTGAAAGGCAACAAAATGGCCATTTATAAAAGAATTTGAATAGTAATTTTATTTTTTTAAACCTCCTTTTGATTGATTTATACACTGCATATGTTAAAGTTAAGAAATACAAATAAACTACTTATTAATAGATATTATTTGTTTCCAAGTTGTCTTCTGTTTCTTTTCTGTCTATAACCTGTGCATACAGCAATGCTATCATTCTAAATATATTTAAACAAGCATTCCTGGCAAAAATGCTGGAAGGAAATATTAGAAGTAATTATCTATTTAAAGCCCTAGAGGCGTTCCTTCTTTTCTTCTGTACTGTGTGTTTCAAATTCACTTAGTTGTCCTGAATTTTTAATTTGGGAGAAAACAATTATTTTATTGATAAAATAAAAATTATAAAAATACAATTTTAAAATGGCTTCCATATTTTAAAAAGAAAAAAATTGATATTCTGAACCTGTGATGCAAGATTTTGAGCAAGATATAGATTCAAAAGTATCATAGAGAACTTAAGTTTGTACAACATTTCTGTCTACTCATTTAATAGTAAAAACTAGGCAAATATTTTGAGTGAATATTTTTAAAAATTATATGTTTAAAATGTGGTACTTTACAAATTTACAATATTTTTAAATTAAAAAATCAACAACAGAATTTATTTTGAAGTGTAGATTAATATTTTAAAAATCAAGTTTGGGAAGTTTTCAGACTTTTAAAAAATATTCTATCTGCCCCTTTCTTTCTCTCTTCTCTTTCTGGGATTCTCATTATGTGTATGTTGGTACCATCAAAGTCCCATAAGTCTCTGAGACCCTGTTCATTTTTTAATTCATTTTTTAAAAAATCTTATTTATTTATTTATTTATTTATTTATTTATTTTTGGCTGTGTTGGGTCTTCGTTTCTGTGCGAGGGCTTTCTCCAGTTGCGGCAAGCGGGGGCCACTCTTCATCGCGGTGCGCGGGCCTCTCACTATCGCGGCCTCTCCCGTTGCGGAGCACAGGCTCCAGACGCGCAGGCTCAGTAGTTGTGGCTCACGGGCCTAGTTGCTCCGCGGCATGTGGGATCTTCCCAGACCAGGGCTTGAACCCGTGTCCCCTGCATTGGCAGGCAGATTCTCAACCACTGCGCCACCAGGGAAGCCCTTTAATTCATTTTTAATATCTGTGATTTGGATTGGACTGTATTCATTGACTTATCTTAAAGTGTACTGACTATTTCTTCTGCCAGCTCAAATCTACTGTTAATCCTCTCCAATGAACTTTTCAGTTATTTCATTTTTCAACTCCTATTTAGATTTGGTAGCTTTTTCTAATTTGTATCTCTTTTTTGATATTTTCTATTTGTTTTCATATTTCCTCTAATTCTTTAGACATGGCTTCTTTCATTTTTGAATATATTTATAATAGTTCATTTAACATCTTTGTCTAGTAAGTCCAACATGTGGGCTACCTGAGAGTTTTTATTGACTTATTTTTTCCTGCACAGGGGCCATACCTTACAACTTCTTTAAATGTCTTGTAATTTTTTTGTTGTTGTTATTGAAAACTGGAATTTTAAATAACACAATGTGGCAACTCTGGAAATCATATTCTCCACCTGCATTTTTCAGAGTTATTGTTGATTTTCTTTTCCTGTTTGTTGCTTTTTTTTTCTTTAATTACTTTCTTGAACTAATTCTGTAAGGTCTGTATTCTTTCTCATGTACAGCCACTGAAGCTTCTGACCTGCTTATCTTAGTGGTCAGGTAATGGTTGTACAGAGATTTATTTAAATACTTTGACATAATACTCCAGTGTTTGCTAATGAGCTCTGTGTTTGTGTTGGGGATCTGTCTTCAATGGGTCTAGAGTTTACAACTCTGCCTCTGTCTTCACTTCATACTTGCACAAAGTTTCAAGGTTCACCAAGGTAAGTGTTTATGATCTTCTAAGGTCTTTGCTGGGAATGCATACAGCCTTGCATATGCATGTTGACTTCTAGATTTCCGGGAATATGTTGGCGTTTTTCACAGCTTCTATGGATATTTCATCCCTCAGATTTCCTTTTTAATTTTTTTGTGAGCCTCTTGTTTTATCCAGATATTATCCCTTCCTCAGGCAGCTATGATGTTAAACAGTCACCACTGGTTATTTTCAAAATATGTCTGGAGGAAAAGAGTTCAGAGCATGTAACTTCTGAGTGAGGTTCAATAAAGAGAAGTCCTGAAAGTGGGGGATTTCTAGGGAGCTTCCAGACAGGTCAGATAGTGACAATTCACTGAGGATGGAGCTTTGGGAGTTCCAACCCAGTTCTCTCCCATCCAGAGGTGGCTAGGCTGCTGGTCTTCAGATCTCCTGCAGTTCTGAGACTGTTGGTTCTCAAGGCCCCACGAAGATGGGGTGAGGAAGATGGAAACAGAGCAAGTTAAAACACCAAAACCTCACTGTTTTTACTAAAGTTCTGTCATTTTCCTTGAATAAACTGGATTTTTGCAAGCTTTTGTTTAATTTCCAGAGTTCTGAAAAAGTTGATTTGCCCTTTTTGCTAGCATTGTCATTGATGTTGTGGAGGAACACATTTTCATAAAGTGGTCGTTACTATTATAAGTGGTCCTTACTCTATTATTCTGGGTGTTGTATACCTCTCTCCTTATTCTTCTCACCAGGAACATGGAAGACATGTCTGGGGGTGAATAGAATCTTGTTATTATGAACACAACTGTCCCACAGTAAGGATAGCAGAGCAGGAAGATAAATGGAGTCTAAGTCTTTCATGTTGTTGAACCATTGAATCAATCCTGCACTGGGATCCCATTTGTGGAAGAGGAAAAAATCCCTTATTTTTAAAATCATTGTTTGATGTTTGTTATTTTTGTTGCCATTACTAATAACTGAATGCAAGTGCAGCCTGGATTATGGCATAGAACACTTGTTTAATGAATCATTTTGAAAAGCATTAGTTGATTGATAATCTCTATTGTATGTGACTAAGTATAGGTTCACTAGGGAATGCTACCTTGATGGCAGTTTATGATAATTTATTGAATAGATTCATTAGATATAAATCTATTAGAGATGTTCCTTGAAGGAAGTCAGTGGGCAGAGCAGACCTGGAGGAGGAAAGTGTCAAAGCATGAAGAATGGCATAGCATGAAGAATGGCATCGAGGCAGAGAAGTGGGAGATACAAAAGGGGATGTTGCGGAAATGCAGGTTCCATGGTGGGAGCTGAATTAAGAAAGTTATGCTGAAGTCAGTTGTCAGAAGGCCTTCAATGGTGTATTAAGAAGGTGGTTTGGTCCGTCTCACATATGCAAATTGGTGGTGGAGTCTGTCTTTTCCCAGACGTTAAGAAACATTTCCTTACAGATATCTTCAGTCTTTGCTTTAAAAGAATGAGAGCTACACACCATAGTCTCCTGCCTGCCAGGTCTCAGCGGGCATGGAGAGATAGGACCAGTCCAATTTCAACGTCACTGTCTCTTCTATAAACACATTAGAGCGTGATCAACAGTAAACATGGAAAACTCATCCCACAGCTTGATAAATACCTGTTAAGAAATGCCAGTCTTCCTAGGGGCAGCTTCATCTCATAAATGATGGGAGGCCTAATGATAAGGACCACTCCATAAGTGCAAATTGATGAGAAAGAAAATGCATAAAATATTTAATTTAAATTCTTCTCAATAACATATTATTGTTTCACAGAATTTCTCCACAATAATAATCTTCCGTGTCACTTGGAAGCAAAGCAACTGCATTAAAACTGTTTAACAATTTTTAGTAAAAGCTCTAACATATAGAAATGGAAAATATGGGCTTGGCTAGTCTTTTTGTCATAACTTTGGAAAAGAGATCTTTTGAAAAAAATGACATTAACATGAAAATATCACTGCATATTAAGTTTGCTTATGATATATATGGCAGTAGCTAGTAGAAGACCCCAAAACAGAGATTACTATCAATTAACTAAACCTGATTTTATGTTTAAGCCATGGAAGGTCCTTATGAAATATTATTATTATTATTTTTTTATTTTTTTATTTTTCTAAACATCTTTATTGAAGTATAATTGCTTTACAATGGTGTGTTAGTTTCTGCTTTATAACAAAGTGAATCAGTTATACATATACAATATGTTCCCATATCTCTTCCCTCTTGCATCACCCTCCCCATCCCACCCCTCTAGGTGGTCACAAAGCACCGAGCTGATCTCCCTGTGCTATGTGGCTGCTTCCCACTAGCTATCTATTTTACATTTGGTAGTGTATATATGTCCATGCCACTCTCTCACCCTGTCACATCTCACCCCTCCCCCTCCCCATATCCTCAAGTCCATTCTCTAGTAGGTCTGTGTCTTTATTCCCATCTTGCCACTAGGTTCTTCATGACCTTTATTTTCCCTTAGATTCCATATATATGTGCTAGCATACTGTATTTGTTTTTCTCTTTCTGACTTACTTCACTCTGTATGACAGACTCTAACTCCATCCACCTCACTACAAATACCTCCATTTCATTTCTTTTTATGGCTGAGTAATAGTCCATTGTGTATCTGTGCCACATCTTCTTTATCCCTTCATCCGATGATGCACACTTAGGTTGCTTCCATGCCCTGGCTATTGTAAATAGAGCTGCAATGAACATTTTGGTACATGACTCTTTTTGAACTATGGTTTTCTCAGGGTATATGCCCAGTAGTGGGATTGCTGGGTCGTATGGTAGTTCTATTTTTAGTTTCTTAAGGAACCTCCATACTGTTCTCTATAGTGGCTGTATCAATTTACATTCCCACCAACAGTGCAAGAGTGTTCCCTTTTCTCCACACCCTCTCCAGCATTTATTGTTTGTAGATTTTTTGATGATGGCCATTCTGACTGGTGTGAGATGATATCTCATTGTAGTTTTGATTTGCATTTCTCTAATGATTAATGATGTTGAGCATTCTTTCATGTGTCTGTTGGTAATCTGTATATCTTCTTTGGAGAAATGTCTATTTAGGTCTTCTGCCCATTTTTGGATTGGGTTTTTTGTTTTTTTGTTATTGAGCTGCATGAGCTGCTTGTAAATCTTGGAGATTAATCCTTTGTCAGTTGCTTCATTTGCAAATATTTTCTCCCATTCTGAGGGTTGTCTTTTGGTCTTGTTTATGGTTTCCTTTGCTGTGCAAAAGCTTTTAAGTTTCATTAGGTCCCATTTGTTTATTTGTGTTTTTATTTCCATTTCTCTAGGAGCTGGGTCAAAAAGGAACTTGCTGTGATTTATGTCATAGAGTGTTCTGCCTATGTTTTCCTCTAAGAGTTTGATAGTGTCTGGCCTTACACTTAGGTCTTTAATCCATTTTGAGTTTATTTTTGTGTATGGTGTCAGGCAGTGTTCTAATTTCATACTTTTACATATACCTGTCCAATTTTCCCAGCACCACTTATTGAAGAGGCTGTCTTTTCTGCACTGTATATGCTTGCCTCCTTTATCAAAGATAAGGTGACCATATGTGCGTGGGTTTATCTCTGGGCTTTCTATCCTGTTCCATTGATCTATATTTCTGTTTTTGTGCCAGTACCAAACTGTCTTGATTACTATACCTTTGTAATATAGTCTGAAGTCAGGGAACCTGATTCCTCCAGCTCCATTTTTCCTTCTCAAGATTGCTTTGGCTATTCGGGGTCTTTTGTGTTTCCATACAAATTGTGAAATTTTTTGTTCTAGTTCTGTGAAAAATGCCAGTGGTAGTTTGATAGGGATTGCATTGAATCTGTAGATTGCTTTGGGTAGTAGAGTCATTTTCACAATGTTGATTCTTCCAATCCAAGAACATGGTATATCTCTCCATCTATTTGTATCATCTTTAATTTCTTTCATCAGTGTCTTATAATTTTCTGCATACAGGTCTTTTGTCTCCTTAGGTAGGTTTATTCCTAGATATTTTATTCTTTTTGTTGCAATGGTAAACGGGAGTGTTTTCTTAATTTCACTTTCATATTTTTCATCATTAGTGTATAGAAATGCCAGAGATGTCTGTGCATTAATTTTGTATCCTGCTACTTTATCAAATTCATTGATTAGCTCTAGTAGTTTTCTGGTAGCATCTTTAGGATTCTCTATGTATAGTATCATGTCATCTGCAAACAGTGACAGCTTTACTTCTTCTTTTCCGATTTGGATTCCTTTTTCTTCTCTGATTGCTGTGGCTAACACTTCCAAAACTATGTTGAATAATATTGGTGAGAGTGGGCAACATTGTCTTGTTCCTGATCTTAGTGGAAATGGTTTCAGTTTTTCACCATTGAGGACAATGTTGGCTGTGGGTTTGTCATATATGGCCTTTATTATGTTGAGGAAATTTCCCTCTATGCCTACTTTCTGCAGGGCTTTTATCATAAATGGGTGTTGAATTTTGTCGAAAGCTTTCTCTGCATCTATTGAGATGATCATATGGTTTTTCTCCTTCAATTTGTTAATATGGTGTATCACGTTGATTGATTTGCGTATATTGAAGAATCCTTGCATTCCTGGAATAAACCCCACTTGGTCATGGTGTATGATCCTTTTAATGTGCCGTTGAATTCTGTTTGCTAGTATTTTGTTGAGGATTTTTGCATCTATGTTCATCAGTGATATTGGCCTGTAGTTTTCTTTCTTTGTGACATCTTTGTCTGGTTTTGGTATCAGGGTGATGGTGGCCTCGTAGAATGAGTTGGGGAGTGTTCCTCCCTCTGCAATATTTTGGAAGAATTTGAGAAGGATAGGTGTTAGCTCTTCTCTAAATGTTTGATAGAATTCACCTGTGAAGCCATCTGGTCCTGGGCTTTTGTTTGTTGGAAGATTTTTAATCACAGTTTCAATTTCAGTGCTTGTGATTGGTCTGTTCATATTTTCTATTTCTTCCTGGTTCAGTCTCAGCAGGTTGTGCATTTCTAAGAATCTGTCCATTTCTTCCAGGTTGTCCATTTTATTGGCATAGAGTTGCTTGTCGTAATCTCTCATGATCTTTTGTATTTCTGCAGTGTCAGTGGTTACTTCTCCTTTTTCATTTCTAATTCTATTGATTTGAGTCTTCTCCCTCTTTCTCTTGATGAGTCTGGCTAATGGTTTATCAATTTTGTTTATCTTCTCAAAGAACCAGCTTTTAGTTTCATTGATTTTTGCTATTGTTTCCTTCATTTCTTTTTCATTTATTTCTGATCTGATCTTTATGATTTCCCTCCTTCTGCTAGCTTTGGGGTTTTTTTGTTCTTCTTTCTCTAATTGCTTTAGGTTTAAGGTTAGGTTGTTTATTCGAGATGTTTCCTGTTTCTTGAGGTAGGTTTGTATTGCTATAAACTTCCCTCTTAGCACTGCCTTTGCTGCGTCCCATAGGTTTTTGGTCCTCGTGTCTCCATTGTCATTTGTTTCTAGGTATTTTTTGATTTCCCCTTTGATTTCTTCAGTGATCACTTCGTTATTAAGTAGTGTATTGTGTAGCCTCCATGTGTTTGTATTTTTTACCTATCTTTTCCTGTAATTGATATCTAGTCTCATAGCGTTGTGGTAGGAAAAGATACTTGATACAATTTCAATTTTCTTAAATTTACCAAGGCTTGATTTGTGACCCAAGATATGATCTATCCTGGAGAATGTTCCATGAGCACTTGAGAAAAATGTGTATTCTGTTGTTTTTGGGTGGAATGTCCTATAAATATCAATGAAGTCCATCTTGTTTAATGTATCATTTAAAGCTTGTGTTTCCTTATTTATTTTCAAAGGGAAATCTCTCCTTTGTTTGCACAGCTCCCAGGGTTCAGCTTTGGATTTGGACCCGCCTCTGCGTGTAGGTCGCCTGAGGGCGTCTGTTCCCCGCCCAGACAGAACGGGGTTAAAGGAGCAGCTGCTTCGGGGCTCTGACTCACTCAGGCCGGGGGTGGGGGGGGTGGGGGTGGGGGAGGGAGCGGTACGGAGGAGGCGGGGCGCGCCTGCGGCGTCAGAGGCGTCGTGACGTTGCAGCAGCGTGAGGCGCGCGTTCTCCCAGAGAAGTAGTCCCCGGATCACGGGAGCCTGGCAGTGGCGGGCTGCACCGGCTCCCCGGAGGGGCGGTGTGGAGAGTAACCGGTGCTCGCACACAGGCTTCTTGGTGGTGGCAGCAGCAGCTTTAGCGTCTCACGCCCGTCTCTGGGGTCCGCGCTGATGGCCGTGGCTCGTGCCCATCTCTGGAGCTCGTTTAGGCGGCGCTCTGAATCCCCTCTCCTCGCGCACCAGGAAACAAAGAGGTAAGAAAAAGTCTCTTGCCTCTTCGGCAGCTGCAGACTTTTTCCCCGGACTCCCTCCCGGCTAGCTGTGGTGCACTAACCCCTTCAGGCTGTGTTCACGCCGCCAACCCCAGTCCTCTCCCTGCGATCCGACCGAAGCCCGAGCCTCAGCTCCCAGCCCCGCCCGCCCCGGCGGGGGAGCAGACAAGCCTCTCGGGCTGGTGAGTGCTGCTCGGCGCCGAGCCTCCGTGCGGGAATGTCTCCGCTTTGCCCTCCGCACCCCTGTGGCTGCGCTCTCCTCTGTGGCTCTGAAGCTTCCCCCCTCTGCCACCCGCAGTCTCCGCCCGTGAAGGGGCTCCTAGTGCGTGGACACCTCTCCTCCTTCATGGCTCCCTCCCACTGGTGCAGGTGCCGTCCCTATTCTTGTGTCTCTGTTATTTCTTTTTTCTTTTGCCCCACCCAAGTACGGGGGGAGTTTCTTGCCTTTTGGGAGGTCTGACGTCTTCTGCCAGCGTTCAGTGGGTGTTCTGTAGGAGCAGTTCCACGTGTAGATGTATTTCTACTGTATCTGTGGGAAGGAAGGTGATCTCCGCGTCTTACTCTTCCGCCATCTTCTTCTCCCCCCCGAAATATTATTTTTATGTTATTCACATTCCTATCTGTAAACTTAATGAAATTGAGAATCAGTCAAGACACATTCTTTCTGATGGGAGCATACCAAACCTCTTAGTTATATATTTAAAAAAAAGAAAAAAATGGTTGAGAGGAATTCATCTTTTGCCTATGTGGACAGTAAATGTTGATGTTTGTGGTTCCTTCAAAACTTGCTTTTATATCAGCTTTCACATGTCGTCTTCAATATTTAATCAGCTCACAACTTCACAGACGTTCATTTGCAAGCTCTAGTTGGATTGCATGACAGAAACACTTATTTCCCATGATAATCTGCCTTGTGTTCTAACCAAGAACCTTCTGAAATAATCATTTCTCTCACTAAAAAATAAAATGTTGAAAGCTGTAAGTTTCCGTCATCTAGCCTCCACACATGCTGCTTCTAAGTACTTCTACTGTATTCAAAAGAGGTCTGGAAAGAATGAAGAATTAATACCTTTATTCCATTTAAATCTGAAAAATAGTGTTTTCCTTGTGAGTAATTTTAGATAGTGCTGTCCAATAGAACTATCTGCAGTGACCATTGAACACTTGACATGTTGTTAGTGCAACTAAGGAATTTTTACTTTTTAATGTTAAATAATTTAAATTTAAATAGACCCAAGGAACTAGTGGCTCTGTCCAGGGCAGTGTGATACTCGATAAACTCAACGTGTGGATCAAATCACAATAACTGTTCTTAGAGTGCTAAGAAAAACATAATTTAATTTATGTCTGAATATATACCTCTTTTCGAGCTTCAGGTAAACATCTCCAGGAAGAATGTCTAGGTAAATTGCTTTCAAATTATGAAATTGGCTTTGTGTGTGTGTGTGTCTTTGTGTTTTGTTTTTTAAACTAAGCTTTAGTAAAGCCCAATTTGTGTATAATAAAATACACCACTTTTTAGTTACAATTCAATGAATTCAGATAAATATTTACAGTTGTGAACCACCACCATCACAAGCATGGTATGCAACATTTCCAGCACTCCAAAACCTTTCCTTGTGCACCTTGGCAGTCATCCATGGCCCTTACCCCCTGGTTCATGGCAACAATGACAGCCTTCCTATCATCATGCCTTTGCTGTTCTTTGTTGTCTGACTGCATCTCATTGTAATGTCTTTGAGATTTATCCATGCTGTTGTCTGTCTCAGTAATTTGTTGTTTTCCTGTGAATGACACTCCATTGTATGGATTTGCCACATTTTCTCTGTCCTTTCACCCATTGGTGGTCATTTGGATTGTTTACATTGTTTTGATATTATGAATAAAGTCAGTGTGAAAATAATTTTAAAAATTTGTTTTGGGTAGGTTACAGGGGAACGTCTGGGTTGTATGGTAAATGCATGTTTAATATTATAAGAAACTGCCAACTGGTTTACCAAGTGGTGATACCATTTTGCGTTCCCACTGGCAATGTATGAACTTTCTGATTTTTCCGTATCTTTGCCAATGTGTGGTATAGTCAGTTTTTTTTTAACCATTCTAGTGCATGTGTAGTGGTATCTCATTGTGGTTTTAGTCTGCATTTACCTGATAACGATTTTTTCGGATTATTTTTTCGTGATGCGGAATATTTTTTCTTGAACTTATTAGTCATTGGTATTTCTTCTTTGGTAAAATGCCTGTTTGAATCTTTCCCCATTTTTTTCAGCTGGGTTTTTTGTCTTCTCATCATTAAGTGATAAGAGTTCTCTATATATTCTGGATTTTTAAAATTTGGATATATTTTTAAAAAATATCTGCCTCCAGTAAGTGGATTGACTTATAAATTTTTAACCGCCTCAAAAAGAGAAAAAAATTTAATTTTGAGGAAGTTCAATTTTTAATTTTTGTTTTGTGGTTTGTGAATTTGTGTATTATCTTAGAAATCTTTTTAAAATTTTTTATTTAAAGTTTTATTAAATATACACATTAAATATGGAGAAATTGACAAAGATTTATAGTAATCATAAATCTGTATTCATTAAACAAGAGAACTTCCAAGTAAACTTATAAAGGTTTATAACTTAAAATTTTTTTATGGTTTTAACCATTTCTTTAAATTGAAGTATAGTTAATTTACAGTGTTAGTTTCAGGTGTATAGCAAAGTGATTCAGTTATATATATGTATTCTTTTTCAGATTCTTTTCCATTATAGGTTATTGCAAGATATTGAATATATTTCCCTGTGCTTTAGAAATGTATTTTTAACCCACAGTAATAAATTATTTTCATCTGTTTACTTCTCAGAATATTATAGATTTAGCTCTGACATTTAGTGCTATGCTCTGTTTGAAATTTACTTTTGTTTGCAGTATAAGGTGAGAATTTAAGTTTATATCTTCCCCTTTTCCTTCCTCCCTCTCTTCTTCCCTCCCTTCCTTCTCTCCTTCCTTCCTTTTCCTATTTTTGCATCTATGTATCTAGATGTTTCAACACCAGTTGTTGAAAAGTTCTTCTTTTACCCCATTGAATTACCTTGGCAACATTGTAAAATATTTATTGACTGTACATGTATGACCTGTTTCTGGACTCTCTATTCTGTGTTGTTAGCTTGCATGGCCACCTCTGTATCGTGTAAAAGCTCATCCTGAAATCAGCTAGGTAAATTATGCTGTGTGCAACTAAGAATGATGACTAGGAGGTACACTTTCCATCTAACTTAATTATAAAATTTTGCTCTGAAAAAAGTATTCATTTTGGTTTTTTGAAAAGTCCGTATGACAGTATATAACTCTCGAGATGTTAGAGATGCTTAATGATAAAGCTGGTTATAGGAAAGGAATTTTCTTTTTTCCACACTACACGATTTTAGAGTTGCTTATTCAGCAGCAAGGCAGTCTTTTGATTGTCCTTAGTCAAGTGGCTTACTTCCCTGCTGAGTGATCCTCATGAGTCACTGTTCAGTTCTACCAAATGTAAGAGATGAGATACCCCCTTGTGAATCAGAGGAAATCTGGTGTCTGCCCTCTGCAGTGGGTTTGAAGCTAGTTAAACCCACATAAAAGCTTAGAAAAATAATCTTTAGATATTTTTCACATTCTTAATTTCATTTTTACTTTAGAAAAAAACAGTAATTCTTTTGGGAGAGATGAAATTTTAGGCTAAAATTAACTAGTTAAAAACAGGCAGGAAATTATGATGGTTTTTGCAGAGGACACATACATCATACAGCTCTTAATTCCTTCTTTGCTGTCAGAAAACACCATGAAGCACCTGCCTCTTGGTTTCTCCAGCTCTTAGATTATTCCACGTTTCATCTCTTACCCAGACAATTCAAATCTAGCGTCCCCTATTCTCACTTTAAAGTTTCACAACACCTAGTAATTTTGGCCCTAGGGTTTAGGTAGAATCTACTATCTGGAATTTATTTTGCCCATTGACAATCTTTTATTCAGGGATACACAATATACATTTGCCTACCACATCCATCCCATTAATGTTTACACATTCATGAATGAAGAGAAAGTGGTGGGCACTTTAAAACTTAGATGTGGAAGAAGGCACACATTCTGAAATTGATTTGCCTCTTATCTTGCTTTTGTTTTACAAGCATATCAATCTTATCTTTCTAGCTAGATCAACTATTAGCAGTTCGGGCCCTGGGTCTTAACCCATTTTTCTCTTTTTTACCATTTAAACATAGCTTTGAGCATTCAGCTGTACTGAGTAAATAACTGTTGATTGATAAGTGGAAGACATTGACGATTGTTGATTGTTGTAGACTTTTATAGAGAGTGGGAGGCTCATGTTCAGAGAGATTGATGGAAATGGATTTGACTGGTGGCATGGGGAAAAGACTGAGTGGTGAGGATCTGTGACACCAGCAATGGGGTGATGGACACCACCTCCCACTGGGAAGTTTGCAGGGAGAACAATACACTCCCAAGGGGTTGAGATAATTATTATTGTAATGAGGGCTAACTGGAGGTTGGTGAAACTGCTAATGGAATTGTACTCTAAGGGAAGTTAGACGAATCCAAGATATTATAATAAGGCCAAAGCCTTGAATAGATCGTAATGTTAATGATGTGTTTGGGCCCGATTCATTTTGCTCCCCCCGGAAGCACCATGAACTGTGTTATTAGCTACAGGATGGACAGGTTACCTGTTCTCTCTATGTTTCAGTATCATCTCAACTTGCTTCCTTGGCTGTAAAGCCAGGTCGAAGGTCATAGCAGTACTGACATAATAGGACTATTTTGAGGATTAAAAGGGTGGTTCATGCTAAGCGCTTAGCCTAGTGCCTGGTACCAGGTTAAGTGTTCAAACTATTTTAGCAATTTTGTTTTCCTGTGATGGTATCTAAACAGCTTCCATGACTCCAATCTCTGCTCCCTGCCTCTGAACAGACTTGATTTTATTATTCCCAGCTCTAAAATCTTCCATGCTATCTTCTTACATGATAAAATATAATTCTCTTATCTGGATTTCTTTCACTGTCTTTTACAATCTGGCATCTGCTGTTTCATTCCTTATTAAAACCCTCATTCACAGACCCTAGTTTCTGAACACTTTCAGAAGATGGAATATTTCATGGCAAAAATTATAGAGAGTAGATAAAACATGACCTGAAGCTTTGCTCTTTCTGGCTTTTTATCTGTAATTTCCATTTCTTCTTTCTACCTGAGCTTGAAGATCTAGCTCACTTGTAAAATCCTCCAGGAAACCTTTATTAATTCCCTTGTCACAGCAAATCTGCCTGGATTAACCCTTACAGAATGCCTAGGATATAATTCTCTCTGCCTTTGTACTCTTAGAATTTTCATGTACTTCCACTATCGCACACATTACATTTGCTGTATACTATAGTAATTTGTAAAAATCTCCCTGAGAGAAGGGATCTAATTTTTATATGAATTTTCCTTGAAGCCCTTAGTACAGTAAAGCATGTACCAGATCTTTATCAAATCTTTGATGAGTAGGCTTAAGATAGGATAAACAAAGCATCAAGATTTCAGAATAGAGTGATGAACCAAGAGTAATAAAAATTATGTGAATTTTCCTGTTACTGTACTCTCACCCACTTCGTGTAGATGGTTCAAAGTTGTCCATTTCCTAATGTATATAGTTTGCTTAAACAATAGGTCTCATCTTGATCCTTCTCTCATTCGCATCTATCAGTAGAAAGAATATATTTCTTTACACATTTTACACATACTACATTTCTTATTACGTGTAAAACTCAACTACTGTTTAAATGTGCTAATGCCTCTTATTAGGAAATAAAATCTTAAGGAAATTCACCTTGAAATAAACCCACAAACGACATATAAATCAAAATTTCTTAATAGGTCTTTCCTACACAATATTTGGTTATTGTCTGTAACATAAATTCGGTTGCATACATATCTTTGTACATTTAGAGTATTTTGGTCTTGTAGCTACATGTGCGTGCACACTCACACATGCACACACACACAGCCAATTCACCCGAATGTATTTATGTTGTGTCTTTATGTTGAGTGTCATTACTTTTCTTTTAAGATATTTAGGGGTTTTTTTTTTACAAAAACTTTAACTGGAGTTAGTTTCTCCAGGCTTTCCTCATGTTTTATGTTACTGGACTTTAATCTAGGACTAGGATTTTGTTGCCAGTCTTTTAGATTTAAGCGTTAGTTAAGACATCTAAGAATTAGACTTCCCACGGCCCAAGAGTGTATTGAGTGATGTAACTTATAGTTAAAAGAAACAAGAAAAAAGATAGTGCTGAGTAGAGCTATACCAAAGAAATGATCCATTTATTACCAACAATTAAAATAATTTAATACATTTATTTTCTTATGAAAAGGGACAAATTAAATCCTGAGTAAAATTTGAGTGTTTGACTAGAAATCCATTTTGTTAAGGAAAACAATTCCTATGCCTTAAAATGATACTTTGTTAAATCCACAGTATTAAGTTGGTGGTGGCGGGAATGTGGTGAGGACCGGGAGTTTTTGTGGGCTGCGCTGAAGAAGGTAAATAGAAGAAAGCACCAAATGAGCTGAAAAATAAACTGTTCCACAAATATCGAAGCAAAGGTTGGGTGACCATTGGGAGATAAACTATAAATACTTTGTTATATGGAATGTGCTTTGACTGGAGAGTGGGTTTATAAGGAATTGGCATTGGTAACACAATCTGACCTGAGAGTGAGACGTTAGTCCATAGGTTCACACTGTCAATTTACTTTATTGATGTTTTCTATCTTGATGATATTTGCAAATTTTATGCTTTTATAGAGCAAATGCATCTCACAACTTACAGAACTGAGTTTATTAATATATAATGTCATATTTTATGTTCTGTCATATTTTTAATATGTGCTCATAATTTTTCCTCATGTATTGGGATTTTAACTTGTTATGGTGGAAAGTTGGGGATTGGGGATAATATTGTGTCCTCGGTGTTTCCCTCATTCTATCCCCCATATATAATCAGGACCATGGACATCACACTAATGGTGATAGTTGATTTTAAGCTTTCTGTTAACTTGGATATTTTAACGATTCATGTTTAATCTCCCTCTTCCCTAGGGAGGTTAGATCTTAGTGTATTGAACACCATGGTTTTTATGCACAAATTTCTAAACCAATAAACTAGAAGTTGTACTTGATTAGTGAAGAAAGATTGAATTAAGAACTTTATTTTACCACATTTCAACTGTAAGTAGGATTGTCTCTGTTTTTACTGTGACTTTAGTTTATATCACTGCTCTCTTACACCTTTTATTATTCCATTCTTGAAATTCATTTTCCATGGGTACACAGAGTTTTGAGTATTTTATAAATTAATCAGGGATAGATTTCTTAGGGTTTTCCAATTTAATTATGTTTTAAAATTTATGTAGTTACTGAAAGTCATTTGACATCATATTAAACTACTTGACTCTGAAAATTGTGTTTTGGAAAAATTGAAATACTGAAAGTGCAAATCTTCAAATGATCTGTAGATTTAATTCTACACTGACATTCATAAAATTTAAAAAATGACAGATTTTAATCTGACTTTATTGGGTTTGACACTTCCATCTATATTCAGAGCACCCTTACCTCCAGATTCAGGAACTTAAATACCATTCCACACTGAAAAGAAGAAGGACCACTTAAATAAATGGCTGCTTCTGGGTCTGGGGGGCAGTATAAATTTTGGACATTTTGTCGTTTCAGAAAGCAAGTAAATCATCAAAGACGACTAGAGGAGTCTTCTGTGAAGTTTTTCCATTGTTAGAATTAGGCTCTGTGCTTGATCTTTAGCTCCATTTGCCTTTGGACTGCAAAATATGAAAATTCATTCAGATGTTTTCAAAGGAGTTCACTGACCTTCACACTATGCTCTAAATTGTGCTTAATAGATCTGTGGCTGCCATTTTCTCTCTTCAAGGAATCTATAGCCCTTAGCCATGTTCATCCAAGTCTATAGACCTTAAAATTACCAAGTTCCCCATGTTTTTCAAATGACAGAGGTACTGCAAGAGCTAGTGTGTTTCCTTCTACGTTTATCTGGATCCCGTTTATCAGAGGTAGATGCCTTAGCAATCACACATCTACTTGCTAGGTTCTAGCAATACTCCACCCGTCACCAATCATAAAAACTCCATTGCCTTCAGGTCTGCTAGGGATCCGATTCCAGAACCCCATCCCAAGAGTCTGTTTCTAGAGAACCTGACTGTCACCAACCAACTTAAACTGAGTTCTCTAAAAGCAGTGCCCAATCCAGTGTTCAGGGCATGTGATTTACAGGACTGAGTGAATGCTCTTTGGGAAAAATCTCTAGCTTGTGAAGCAAGAGAGAGCAGGGGGAAGAGCTGAGCAAGCTGGTCTCGGGTCAAGCCTAGTGTTGGCCTGACCCACAAAGGGAGCATAATCCACACCAGGGAGTTGCTTCCCTCTGCCCACCTCAGGCTAGTGAGCCAGGCTTTCACGTCCCCATGTCGCTCAGTCATTGGCTTTAGGCCATCAGGTGTGAGATGGTGGGAGCAATTTCCCAGGCAAGGTGGCTCTGTCAGTTGTAGGTAGTTGTCCAGAGAAGGGGAACAGCTATAAGCCTTCAGCATCCTTCACCCACAGTTCCTGGGGGATGTTTGCTGGACCAGTCGCGGTGACCAGGGCAGGCCAGCACAGCATCACCCACAACCAGGTAACCAAAAGTATGGGACAGAGAGAGAAATGTGTTAAATCCAGAATGTGGGTGTATTAATTTGCTAGGGCTACATCACAAATACCCCAGGGCAGCTTAAACCACAGAATTTTATTTCCTCACTGTTTTGGAGCCTGAAAGTCCGAGATCAAGGTGAAGTATCAGCCAACTTGGTTTCTTCCGTGGCCTCTCTCCTAGGTTGTAGATGGCTGTCTTCTTCCTGTGTCCTCATGTGATCTTCCTTCTGTCACCTGTGTCCCAATCTCCTCTTCTTATAAAGACACCAGTCAGATTGGTTTAGGACCCCCACTTCCCCCAAGGACCTCCTTTTAACTTAACTACCTCTTTAAAGGCTTTATCTCCAAATACAGTGACATTCTGAGGTATAGGGGATTAGAGCTTCAATACATGAATTTGGGGGGAACACAATTCAGTCCAAACAGTGGAAAATTCATCAGGACAAATAACCTAATCTCTTCAAACAGTCCAAAAAAGAAGGGGGGAAGGGAACTTGTTATAGATTAAAAGACATCAGCAAAGTGTAGGATATGGGTTTTCCTAGAATCTAATTCAAATAAATCAACAATAAAAAGATATTTTTGAGTGAATTAGGGAAAATCATATTCAGACTGGGTATTAAAAGATATCAATAAATAATTTTTAATTTTGTTAGGTGCACTAATGGTGGTTTTGTTTTTATAAGAACGTTCTTATATGAAAACAGGTACTGAGCATATGTGGGTGAAATGATACGCTGTCTGGGATTTGCTTTAAAATAGTCTGGATGTGCTCCCTCCACAAAAGAAAAGCTGAAGGTGTATTAATGAAAGAATAAAGGTAAACATCTAGACATTTTTGAAACTGGGTGATTAAGGGTTCATTATATCATTTTTTCTTTTTTTTTTTTTGCATTTAAAAATGTTCATTAAAATGTTAATTAAAAATAAATTAAAAATCATGCTCAAATTGTTCCATGAAAGAGACCTATTCCTTGCACATTTAGGTCAGTAAGGTTTTCTGTTACTCTGCTAAACAGGATCCTCACTCATCTATGCTATCAGGACACTCCTTCAGGGCAGCAGTTGTATACCCTTGGGTTTTATTTTTGGCACTATTGGACCTGTATCAGGCCTGCCCATGGCCTTCCAAGTCTTGATTTTAAATATTCTTCAGGCTCTGCTTCTAACTCAGCTTCCCACTTGCACTCACCACATACTCACCATATTCCTTTCTCTCACTATGTTCTCCCATGTGTTAGGGTTATTAATATATTTGCTTTATCTTCCCTATTAAAAAGGGGGTTCTCTGAGGGCAGGGAGCATGTTTTGTTTATCTACAATATTTTTCACAGGATCTTGCATAAAGTAAATGCTCAATAAATATGTGAATTAGCTACAAATTAGAATGTTAGGTTCTTCTTCTTCTGCTGCTTCTGCTGCTTCTTCTTCTTATTTTAGTTCCTGTTAAATGTTATACACTAAAATATTTTTTTTGCATGTAATGTTTTTGGTCTCACTCAATTTGGATACTTTCCCCAGGATTTTTTTTCCAAATAATTTTGACTTCTAAATTTCTCATATTATATTTGTCAATATAGATATTAAATAGATTTAGATATAGCTATCATACAAATTTAATAGGCATAGGCAAAAAGATGGCACAAATGACAATAGAAATTCCTTCTGAATACTCTAAAAAACTCTATTATTATAAAGAGCTGTGATCTCCACACTGGTTGATGGCCAGTATGTGAAGGGCTCATAAATATTTACAGGTTGAATTAACATCTACTCAAGGTCTGTACTTTAAAAAGGGCCTTCCCCACTTGACCTTTTTATTTTTATTTTTATTTTTTTGATGTGGATCATTTTTAAGTCTTTATAGAATTTGTTACAATATTGCTTCTTTTTTTTTTTTTTTTTTAATGTTTTTGGTTTTTTGGCCCTGAGGCATGTAGTCTCTTAGCTCCCCTACCAGGGATCAAACCCGCACCCCCCTGCATTGGAAGGCGAAGTATTAACTAGTCCCCCTAGTTGACTCTATAGAAGGTAACAATCCAAAGCTTTAAATTTCCTACAGACTGAAAGCCAGTGAAATGCTTGGGTCTCTCTCTGTCTCTCTTTCTCTCTCTATCTCTGTCTTTCCCTCTCTCTCTTTAAATCTAGTCACAGGCAGGAGGCTTGGAAGCTCAGAAGCAGATGCTGGTGACAATTGCTCAGATGTTGGCACATTGGTCTGGCTTTTAATTCAGAAATGTTCTTTTCATCCCTATCATCTGCCAGATGACAACAAACTGCCTTGCCTACAAGTGCCTGGCACCTGCCGCCATCGGGCAAGAGGCTCACAGCAGCCACTCACCGAAGTCAGCAATGGAATACTTCATCCACTTAAGGACAGAATGCGTGGTCCTGCTTGTTTAACGCTTCTCGCACACAAAAGAAAGGCGCAAACCTAGACGCTAAAATGTCTTGATGTAGTTTACAATTTCACTTTGGAGTTTGGGTTTCTTCCCCTGCAGATTTGGTTTTCTTCTGCTTCCAGAATCTCTCTGTTGGCAGCCTGAATATTGCTGAGCTTTCTGATAAAATTCGGGTTACAAAACTAAGTCCCAGCTGGAAGACAGACCCTTTGGCTTTTGGAGATTCCTTATTGTGACGCAGGTTTTCTTCCTTTCATGTTTTCTGTGCTTACTCTGTTTTGACCCTTGTTTTATTTCTTTGGTGGTAGCCTGGAAAATCTAGCATGGCTAAGAAGTGTCATATTCTAGAAAGATTAATTCATAAAATAACGTGTGTTGATAGGCAACCTATTGGAATTTTAAGAATCCTTAGTAAAGATAGAATCCGGGGGATTGTTTCTGAAGTTTCAGCTGAGGAGCCCAGGATTTATATCAATGCCACCTATTCTTATTATTTCAGCTATTTTTTTCCTTTTAATGAAACAGGCAAACAAACCAACAATAATGCCAGCTTGGAAAAAGGGCTTAAAAATGTCATCACATAAAACAAACTTCCAGTTACCTTTGACGTGCATTTCCTTTTTTGCCCCCTAGTTTCCATTTGGATCCAATTATGCTAAAACAGCAACAACAAAAACAAAATAAAACAAAAGTAGCTTCACTATTTCCCAGCCTAGGAAACACGTGAGCCATATGGACCCCACACTGAAGTTCTGATATTAAATCTATGGCAGGGCATTCACTTTTTATGTCCAGAAGATCAAGCAGATGGAGAAGCCATTTCACGTGGGTGGGAGACTCCTATTTAAAGCACAGATAGCTGAAATAATAACTAAATAAATTCAACAAAGAGGTAAACTATTTTCAGGTGCAATTTTTCTTTCCTTTTATAACTTTACCAAGTATGAAAATTCACAGAAGTAAAGATGTAACGGAGAAGAAAGGCATAAAATATCAAGTTTCTATGGAAAGTGGTGAGCAAAGAGCCATGGATCAGTGGGCTATAGAAATCACAATGATTCTGGTGTGTCCATCAGAAAATGCTACAAGAAATATCCTACATTTCTTCTTTCTCTTCGGTTCCAAAGGTAGAACAAGGTATTAAGAATATTAAAAAAAAAGTATGTATATAGTTTGTTTTTTCCAGATTAAAAGAGGAAAGATTCATTTTCTCTTCTTCCTCTAAAATATAATTAAGCACACACACACATGCACATAACATCAGAGACGCGCACATACATGCACACACATCCACATGAGTACACGTGTATGCACATGCACATAAGCACACACACAGATCACCAAACAAGTGCTGGTTGCAACAGCTCTCAAATGGCAATAATGGATTGTACCAGATGGCGCAATGTGAGAACAACTCTGCCAGTGAGTGATTTGTGTTTTTGTTGCTATTTCAGAAAGTAGAAAGTATATCAAGCGGAATGTAATTTGTTTCTACGAGAGGAATGGGTAATTCTTTTGCAGGGTCACTGATGTATGACGAAAATTGCTATACTTCATTAAATTAGCTTGTCATACACTGTTTAGTGGAAATACCTTTTCAGCTTTTTTGTCAGTTATCCTGACAGATCAGAGAGACCTCAATTTTTCAGGAAATATTCCATTTTACAATGGAAAGGGGAGTTGTAGAGTGAGAGGGAGTGAGGCATAAACACATGTGGAAAATATGTCTTCACAAGTTTCATTGGAGTATATTTCAAAATGCCTCAAAATGAAATTTAAGGCAATGTTTTCCAGAATATGATAATTCAGAAAACCCTCAAGTCTTTGGATTCTACAAGAAGGTTACTCTGACCTGTTGACGTTAGAACAGTGTTATTTTTATCTAACTCACTACTAATATCTGATGCTGTTGTAGTTTATTGAGGGTTAGACCAGGGTAGATTGTGTATTAGCTTATGGGTTAGCCTATTCCCAACACGTTATTATTTTGCTGTTTTTGTATTTTAACTCTGGCATAGATGAGTAGCCATATCCCCTAGAATTAAAATGTAAACATCTATTTTTATGCAAATTTTCTCATCTAAGAGAAATTTCCCCTTGACAATGCTGTCTCATTATATACGTTGTTAATAAATAGCAATTTATGCCTGGTATTATGGAAAGGAAGTCACAAGAAGTCGTTGATCTCTGTGGACCAAAGTAGATAAAACAGAATACTGCAATTAGCAACTAATGTAAGCCCTGGAGAGGCATAAAGAATGAAAAGAGGTGTACACATTTTTCTTCTGGAAGGATTTTAAGAGAACTAAAGCAAAGAAGGATATAAAAGTGGTGAGATAATGGTATTTTTTATGTGTCTACCAGGATAACAATGTCCATTGTTATCTGTGTAAAAAGCATTCATTAAACATCTAATGACACACCAAAGGATAATAATACTAATTCAATATTTTAGCCCAGAAATCATTTACAAAAGTTGTTAGCACCATAAAATTCACCTTGGAAAGTTAGACTCCATCAATATTTGCTAGAACAAGAATTCCATTCATTTAAAGCAGGTCATTCCACTGTTTTAGGAGATGGAAGTCAAATTCTTTGTGGACTTTTGTGATATTCTCATTGTCTCTTCAAACTATAATATTGTTTATTTTTTGAATTTCAAAGAAATTAATTTAATTTAATTTTGAGGATCTTTGAAATACACAAACATGCTCTTGAAACACCTGGCAAGAGTAGCAATGTCATAAAACCAGGCTTGGAACTGTTGGCCTATGCGAAGAAATTACACAAAGAGTTAGTGGGATAAATTTCTAAGACTATGAATTTAAAGTAATAATGTTATAATTTTTCACTGCCAGATAACCAAACCCCAAAATAGTGACAAATCATAAACATACAGAATGTCTGACCACATGGGAACAAACCTAGGTGTCCATTATCCAGGGCTTGAAACTGAACATTATATGTGACTCAGACCCCTTCACGCTGTATAGTACTCACCACCTCCCATTCTTTTCTTCTCCATGGGTAACCGTGACAACCATGACGTTGACTTCTAACATGATGGACTAGTACGACTTTTTGTTCAATCTAACACAAAAGGAATCACATACATGTATTCTTTGTACCTCTTTGTATCTCTTTCCCTTACTATGATGCTTATAGGTTTCAGTCTGGTTGTTGTGTGTACAGGTAGTTTGTTCATTTTCATTGCTTTGTAATACTCCATTGTATTCCACAATTTCTTACCACACCTCACAATTTATTTACCATGAGAAAATACCACATAAACCCAAATTGAAGAACATTCCACATGTATTTTCCAAGACTTTTGGTGCACATCTACATGCATTTATGTTGGGCATACCCATTAGAGTGGAGTTGCTCTTTCTACAGTACATACACATTTAAATTTAGAAGATAATGCCTTAACTGTTTTCCAAAGTGGGTTTCAATTTACCGCTTGCAGAGTGTGAATGTTCCTGTTGCTCCAAATCGTTGCCTCTTGTCCTGTTAGTCTTCTCAATTTTAGCTATTCTGGCGAGTGTATAGAAAAATCCCATTGTGATTTTAACCAAAATTCCTTAATGACTCATGACATAAGTATGATTTCTTTGTGTATCTCTTCTGGGAAGTGCTTATTCAAGTGATTTGTCCATCATTTCTGTTTTGGGGGGGTAATTTTCTCATTGATTTATGGGAGGTGTTTTCAGATTCTGGACACTTGTTACTATGTGGGCTACAACAGTTTCTCCAATTTTCCAGCTTACCGTTTTACCCTCTGGATGATGTTGTTTGATGAATATAAGTTCTTAATTAAAATGTAGTCTCACTTATCAGTCTTTTTCATTATGGGGAACTCTTTGTGTTCTATTAAGAAGTAGCTGCCTACTCCATATTTAAATTTAAATTAAGTAAAATAAAGTAAAAATAAAAATTAAGTGATCCAGTTACAAGAGTCACATTTCAGGTGCTCAAAAGTGGCTAGTGGCTACCATGTCGAACAGTGCAGATAGTAAAGCATGTCCATCAGCACAGAAAGTTCTATTGGATGACACACTTGAGGGAGTGCTGTTGTTTTACCTTTCACATTTAGAACTCCAATCCATAAGGTATAATTTTTTCGCTGTGGTATGAGGTAGATGTCATTTTACTTTTTTGCCATATTGGTATCCAATTGACCCAGTACAATTTTTTTGAAAAGACGGTTCTTTCTCCACTGCTCTGTGGTACAAACTTTGTCATAACAAAGCGTCCACTTATGGGAGGTTCTGTTGGTAGACTCTTACTATTTTATTTCTATTTATGGATCCTTATGTCAATAACACACTCCTTTAATTACCGTGGCTTTATGTAATTCTCAACATCCAGTAGCTTGTCTTGAAATAATCTTGGCTCTTCCCTTCTGTACAAATTTTAGAAATGTCTTCTGAATTTCTACCAAATCGTTAATTTTCTAGGGATTTTGTTACGATTTCATGAAGTCTGTATAACCTTCTTGAGGAGTGGGATGAGGCATTCAACATGCTGAAAGAAAAAAGATTGTCAGTCAAGAATTCTATATCCAGTGAAACAATAAGAAATTAAGACAATTTCAGATAAACAAAAACTGAGAAAATTTATTACTAGCAAGTTTTCCCTATAAGAAATGCTAAAGTGAGTTCTTTAGACTGAAATTACAGGACACTAGACAATAACTCAAATCCACATGAAGTGATAAAGAGCACCAGTAAAGGTACATACACATACATAGGTATATAAAAAGGTATATACATAAAAGACTGTATACATGATTTTTTTCTTTTAAAATATTTATTCTCCAGTAAGACTGACAACATTGAGCTAGACTTATCAAGAAAATAAGAGAGAAAATTCAAATGACTAAAATCACGAATAAAAGATGGGACATCACCACCGACCTCGCAGAAATAAAAAGGATTATAAGAAAATAGTATGAACAAAGCATGCTGACAAATTAGGTAACTTAGGTGAAATGTATAGATTCTTAGAAAGACAAAGATCACTGAAACTTGTCAAAAGAAAGAGATAATTGAAAGAGACTGATTACAAACAAAGAGATTGAGTTAGTAAGTAAAAATCTACAACAACAACAAAAAAACCAAGCCCAGATGACTTCATTGGTGATTTCACCAAACATTTAAAGACTTAATGCCAAACTTTCACAAACTTTACCAAAAAAGTAAACAAAGAGAGAACACTTCCCATCTCATTCTGTGAGGCTAGTATTATCCTGGTGTCAAATCCAGACAGATAATACAATAAAAGAAAACAACAGATCAATATCACCTATAAATATAGATACAACATTCCTGAACAATATAATGCAAACAAAATCAAGCTGCATATAAAATGATTATACATCATGACCAAGTGGGACTTATCGTTGGATAAGAAGGTTGTTTCAACATCTGAAAATCAATGTAATACACCATATTAATAGAACAATGGACAAAACCACATGAACATCTCAATAGATACAAGAAAATCATTTGACAAGAACCTAATCTATTTTTATGATAAAAGCACTCAACGAACTAGGAATAGAGAAAACTTCCTTAACCTGGTAAAGGACATCGAGGCAAGTCCCAAAGTTAATATACTCAATTGAGAAAAACTGAATGCTTTCCCCCTACGATCAGGAACAAGACAAGTGTGCCTGCTATCATCACTTCTATTCAACATGGCACTGAAGGTTCTATCTGGTGCAATTAGGCAAGAAAAAGAAATAGGAGGCATCAAGTTTGGAAAGGAAGATGTATGACTATCTCTATTTGCTGATTATATAATCTTGTATATGGAAAATTCTAAGGATTCCACAATAAAATTATTAGAACTAATGAATTCAGCAATATGCAAAGCAATTAAAAATGATTTCAATAAATATTTCTTCAAAGGAGATATGCAAATTATTAATAAAGAAATGAACAGATCATTAGACTATACCATTAGTCAATGGGAGAATGCAAGTTAAAATCACGATGTGATTATTACCACTTCATACACACTAGGATGGCTACAGTAAAAAAAGTTAAACAATAACACCTGTTGGCTAGGATGGAAAGAAATTCAAACCCTCATACATTGCTGGTGGGAATGTAAAACAGTGTAGCACTTTGGAAAGCAACTTTTCAAAAGGATACACGTAGAGTTACCATATGACCCTGAAATTCCATTAGTAGGTGTTGTGAAAGAAACCCAGTCACAAAAGACAACATATCTCATGAGTCCACTTATGTGAAATGTCTAGAAAAGGCAAATACATAGAGAGAGAAAATAAATTGGTGGTTTCCAGGGACCGGGGGAGGAGAAGAATTGCAGAGTTACCGGTAATGAGGACAGAGGTTTCTGAGGTGATGAAAATGCTCTAAAATTAGTTATGGTGATGATTGTGCAACTTTGTGAATGTACTGAAAACCCACTAAACTCTATATTTTAAATGGGTGCATTTTGTGATATATAAACTACATCTCAATAAACCTGCTAAAATGAAAAAAAGTAGAGCCTCTGGATTATGCTGTCTTCCTTCCTTTCTTTTTGATAACATATATGGAGTGTAAGTAATCACTTAAATTCTGATGAGGTTTGTTTTTAGCTTTGCTTATCTCAATTTTGCTGGTCGATTTCAGTTTTGCCCTTATTCTGAGAAGGTGGCCCTTCTGGTGTTTATTAGGACTCCTGTACCTTGGCCTGAACGCCAGCCTCTGTTAGCCTTCTTATGGCATTCTATTCCTCTACATCAAAAATGGCAAATGTTGTCACTAGAAGCGCCAAGATGAATGTGAAGCACCCCTCGTTGTGTTTCCCTTCGTAGAGGCTCAGAGCCTCTCAATTCTTGCCTGTGTTGGCTACCCTTCAAAGTTGTTTAAAGTGTTTTTTCCTCCAATTTTCCAGATTTTATGTTTCTTTTTTCCAGCAGGAGAGATAGTAACAAACTGATGCTCTATGATGAGAAGTGAATATCCCCCTATAATGCCTGATTTTAGCATAGAGAATTGCAAGACTCCCTGTAGTAGATGCCCTTTGTTTTGACACGGGAATAGCATGGACTCCCTCCGCCTAGAGGAATGTATGCTTCAGGGACTACTTGGACCTCGACTCCAACCAGGTGACTTGAGTAGGAGCTGCCAATCAGAGCACTCCACTCCCCAGGCCAGCCAATCAGAATCTTTCCCAAGTTGGAAGCCCTGTAACTAGAGAGAAGAATATTTTCCTCTCCTGTGCAACTCTTTGAAAGCATGAGTCCCAGAGGGAACAGTTCCAGCCTTTGGGGAAAGGAATCTTGTAAAAGGAAAAGGTGGAGCTGCTGTACAGAGAAGGTAAACCGTGAATGAAAGAATCACAGAAATCTCTGGTTCTTAATCTTCACTAGTTACACTCTTTCCTGTGTAGTTAAACCAGTACATTTATCGTATTGCTGAAACTAGTTCATTTTTTTTTCTGTCCTAAGAAATGAGCCATTTGATCTGTGGACCACATGGTGATTTTTGTGCTTCTTTTACACAATGATTTAGGAAATTTATATGAATTTGCTTTTCTTCCCACAGTTTGGGAATCGTCAATATAGGCATTAGGGAGAAATAGGGTATCCTTTATCAAAAGAAACACATTCCTGGATTTATGTCTCAGAGAGCTGAATTTGATCACACTTCAGTAGGTGAAATAAGGAAGAGTCAGAAGTCAGCAAAAGGAATTGAAAAGCTCAAGGTAAATTAAAGGAATAACAAACCATGGAAATTGCTAAAGATATGGAAAATGAAAGAACACTGGTTAAAGAAGTAGTTTGGAAAGAGAGCTGAAAGGACCTGGATACAGATGAAAACAGAAAAATAGAAGAATTCAAAATTTTAGAAAATGCTAAGAATTATGACAGGAAGAGTAAGATAAAGGAAGAAATCTTTTGCATGTGTTTCCTTGGGGATCAGTCATTGAAAATATTGGTGAAAATCACATTTCACCCCATTTTTACAAGATCTAAATATGGACTTAAGACATCAGAAAAATCAGAATTCATTTATTCTTTACTCTCTCCCCATTCTCATTTTTTGATCAGTCTACTGTATTGCTTTATTTCACTATAGGTTTTGAGATATGAGGAATGTTATAGCCCCAACTTTAGTAACTACAACGGATACTCAGATTGTTAGCGGGTTGCAAGCACTTCTGAAATAATACTGTTCCTCATGATGTGATTTTCCTTCCCCTATTTAGAAAGAGGTAGCACCTCATATTTCTGCACATCTCAGAATGAACAAATTTCATTTTTGTAATCATGGCTTAGATGATAAAAGAAAAAACAATAGCATGTACCAATGAACAAATGAAACACTTTCTTGACTGGCTCAGTGTTAGAACAATGACAAAGCTTTGACTGAAAAATAACCTAGTTTCTTCTCTGTTTAACAGTACGCAACACATTTGATTCTCATTTTGTTGTTTCTCTGTCATCTTATCTATGTTCTAGGAAATTGTATCCTAAAATTTTATTACAATGAGAAGAAATATTTCCAGGATGCATACAGTGGTACTCTTGAACATGTGACATTTAAAGGGCAATAGAATGCTAATGTGGCTAATAAAATAGAAAAATGGCTTTATAACAGGCCATATGAGGATCCTAGCTTCTCCTTAACTTATAGACTGACTAAATTTGACAACTTAGTTTGTAAAGATCGAAATAGAGAAGCACCGTGGATTCAAAATGAAGTAACAGTAAAACAAGAACAAAGTTCTTACATTTCAATAAACAGGTTGTCAAGTTCTTCTTTTTTTATAAGGCAAAATCTATTGGGAAAGGGTGGAAGGGTGTTCTTCTGTGAATGTGGTGGTCTATAATGATTTTTGAATTATTCTGGAAGGCAAGAGTTTGCAATACAAAAATAATCCTTCTTTGGTAATTGATTGCTGTACTTTCTTTTGAAAGCACAAAATTGGTTTCAGCGCTGGCATGTTACCATGTGCCAGTGAGCGAGAATATTGATAACTATAGTCTATGAACTCGGCAAGCTATCCATTGCCATTTTTGCCCTCGGTGCTTACATTTAGCATACTAAAACTAGGTCTCAGCAGCTGGGACGCCTGTGTTCAGAGCTGAAGATCAGGGCACTGGGTCTGTCAAATGTCAGTGTACTTACATGGGAACACTGAGAGAGAATATTTGAAATACGGATGCTCCAGAAGTTCTAGGACATAGAGTTACTCTAGCTAAAGCCTCTTTTAAGGAGAAAAAGAACATGTGTTCATTCACTCACTTGTTTATTAACTCAAGAAACATTTTTACCCAGCAATCCCACTAGTGGGCATATACTTAGAGAAAACCATAATTCAAAAAGAGCCATGTACCACAATGTTCATTGCAGCACTATTTACAATAGCCAGGCCATGGAAGCAACCTAAATGCCCATCGACAGACGAATGGGTAAAGAAGATGTGGTACATATATACAATGGAATATTACTCAGCCATAAAAAGGAACGAAATTGGGTCATTTGTAGAGACGTGGATGGATCTAGAGACTGTCATACAGAGTGAAGTAAGTCAGAAAGAGAAAAACAAATATCGTGTATTAACGCATATATGTGGAACCTAGAAAAATGGTACAGATGAACCAGTTTGCAGGGCAGAAATAGAGACACAGATGCAGAGAACAAACATATGGACACCAAGGGGGGAAATTGGCAGGTGGGTGGTGGTGGTCTGATGAATTGGGAGATTGGGATTGATGTATATACACTAATATGTATAAAATGGATAACTAATAAGAACCTGCTGTATAAAAAAATAAATTAAATTTTTTAAAAAAAGAAGCATTTTATGCCATTTAATAGTCACCAAACACCAGAAAAACGAGTTGGGGATGAAGCCATGAGCAAGAACCAGTCTCTAGAAGCTCACAGTGACTCTTAAAGGAGCAATGAGAACCAGGAGACCCTGCTGACCTGGACCTTTTGTCCCCACTGGTTCTTCCATCTGAGGAGGACACCTGAGCATGGTCGTTTGGTATGGAAGCCAGGGTTCGTTGTGAAAGGTTGTAAGTGAGCCAGTGAACCTTCCGGCTTGGCAGAGCAGGGCAGGAAGCCTCCGAGCCTTTCATGCAATGGCTGCCCTGGCACGATTTCCGTTTGCTCCTGTCAGGCACTGCTGCTCTTTCTCTACCCTGCTTGAGCCTCAGGAGGCGGCCCTGCGTGGGCTGAGTCAGTGGCGCCCTGGCTGGGCCCTCTGGCTGTTGAGACCCACCAGGAGGAGACTGGAGCTCAGCCCCTGGGCTGCCCCGCTGGTGCCTGCATCGCTGTCTGTCTGGAGAGCTGTGTCGCACAGCCGCATTGGCTCTCTCCAGGTTCTGGTAGCCACTTCCTCCCTTCAGGTCCAGCTGCGTCAGCCCCAGGATGCCTCACGATCTCTTGTTGATTTCTTAAAATTCCACACAGTTTTATAAATTGTCCCATTCTGGAACTTTTCTCAGTTGTGCTGCTTGGATAGACCCTCTGTCTCCTACCTGGCCCCGACTGACACATAATGGCAGATTCAGCCGCTGTACCAGCAGCAAACCAAGAGTGATGAGACACACCCAGTGTGGCACTGGCTAATGAGGGGTCCTGTGTAGTCTCCAGGGCATTACAGAGGCAGAGGCTTGGGGCGGAGTTTGGATGCAGGCTCTAGTTGGTTGCATTTCTTTTTCTTTTCTTCTTTCTTTCTTTCATTCTAATAATTGGGTTGGAAAGGTCTTTTTTAAAAAAATGTTTAAATTTTTATACAATTTTTAAAAGTTACTCTCCATTTACACTTATTACAAAATATTGGCTACATTCCCTGTGGTATACAATGTATCCTTGAGGCTAATAGTTTGTATGTCCCACTCTCCCACCTTTATATTGCCCCTCCCCCTCACTGGCAACCACTAATTTGTTCTCTGTATCTGTGAGTCTGCTTCTTTTTTGTTATATTCACTAGTGTGTTGTATTTTTTAGATTCTACATACAAGTGATATCATACGGTACTTGACTTTCTCTGTCTGACTTACTTCACTTAGCATAATACCTTTCAAACCCATCCACACTGCTGCAAATGGCAAAATTTCATTCTTTTTTTATGGCTGGATAGTATTCCATTGTATGTATGTTAGTTGGTCTCATTTCTGCATTCATTAGGAAAAGGTGATATATAATTGATAATCCACTAAATTTTAAATTAGGAGAAAAATCGTGTTAATAAGGTTTTTGCAACTAGAGAGAGCCCTTGATGTTGACTCTCTATGAAGCCTATTGAAGACCCTCTGATAAATCAAGAGTTAAAAATCTAACCATGTGACTGTTAGAAAAACCCAGAAGTCCACTATTCTTTGTTCAGTTTGAAATTAACTTTTCTATGAAATTTGAAAGGATGATGTAACAGTTCAAATGGGTGTGTCCAGGCCAATTTTCTTCTATTACCTCTGCAATAGGAAGTAAGTCGTTCCACAAAAAAGAGGTTTAAAGTGCTTCTCCCATCACTGTGGAGTACAGAAGACTGATACAGGCAGAGAAAAGCTGCTGGTTTGGCAGAAAACACTGGCACAAGGCAGAGAAGTACATCCGTACACAGTCATTTCTGTTAAGCAAAGCAGGCAGCCAGAACTCTGCAAATCTTGATGGTGGGAAGCAGAGTCTTTAACAACTGTTCTTTGAGTACATAGATAAAGTGAGGTTAACAGCTTGGAGCAATAAGTAATAAGAACCCTTAAGTAAGGAATAGACATGCCAGTGTAAAGAGTGCATAGAGTGAATATCCTAGCAAGGAAAGAAGAGTCGTTCACATCTCTGTTCTCTTGGAAAACTGGTCAAGGATTAGTGAAAATGATCATAAGAAATCCCTGTTTAGTATACGGTTTTACATGAGTACAAGACTGCAGTTCACATTTCTTTTTTTTTTTTTTTTAATTTATTTTTGGCTGCGTTGGGTCTTTGTTGCTGTGCACGGGCTTTCTCTAGTTGCGGCGAGCGGGGACTATTCTTCGTCGTGATGCGTGGGCTTCTTATTGCGGTGGCTTCTCTTGTTGCAGAGCACGGGCTCTAGGTGCGCGGGCTTTAGTAGTTGTGGCTCATGGGCTCTAGAGCACAGGCTCAGTAGTTCTGGCGCATGAGCTGAGTACTTGTGGCTCACAGGCTTAGTTGTTCCGCGGCATGTGGGATCTTCCCAGACCAGGGGTCGAACCTGTGTCCCCTGCATTGGCGGGAGGATTCTTAACCGCTACGCCACCAGGGAAGCCCCCGGCAGCTCACATTTCTAATTTCATTTTCAACTCTTCTCAATAAGTCATTTTTTCATCTTCAGAAACTTTCAAGAACTTGTCTGGATATTGTTATGTACACGTTTGTACCTTTCCTCTCACACCCACACCTGTGTCTAACTTTAGAAAGGAAATGTTGTAATAAAGCACTGCTAAGGCATCTGCCTGTTGCATAGGTATCTAGAATTGCATCCCCTACGACGGAGGGCGGTCCCTATATGACTCTCCTCCCTTGTCCCAGCTGCCTGGACCAGGTGTGGCCAAGAACTCCATCTGGGATCATAGCTTTTCTCTCTGGGGATTGGGAATTGTGACCCAGGACCAGTTGCTCTGTGTCTTGAGTGTGGCTGAAATTGAAAGGCGTGTGGCTGAATGGTGATGTCATGGTGCTTCCAGGGTTGAGGGGGTCACAGGCCTGCCTCTGACTCTTTCTGCCAGAGCATTAAATCGTGGCCGCCTAAGAGCCACCAAATGCAGTGTTTTGTCCTCCTTCCCCACAACCACTGGCTCTCACATCAGCCAAGGAGAAATGGCATATTCTTGACAGCGGGAGACCGGGGGGTGTGGGTGGAGAGTTGTTGTGGAGACTGTGTACAAAGGAGAAGAGGATTTTCCCTCTACACCCTGAGTAGCAAATAAACTCCAGGCTGTGGAAAGAAACAGCTTTGGAGGACAGAGTTTGGAGAAGAAAGGAGAACTGGGAATCACTCCACCTACCTAAGTCCCTTAAGAAAAGGAGGCAAGATACAGCATCCATTAATTTAGTAAGAATAAGAGAGGAGGCATATCAGTCAGGATTAGGTTTGGCAAAAAGTAACAGGAAAAGATAAGAGTGAATTAAATCGAGCAGAACTTTATTTTCTTTCATATAAAAAGTCTGGAGGTAGACTGCCTGGGGCTGGTTGGACAGGTTTATAGTGTCAGAATCCAGGCTTCCTCTATGTGGCTGTGATAGTTAATTTCATTTGTCAACTTGGCTGGGCTATGGGGACCAGTTGTTTGGTCAAACGCCAGTTAGATGTTGCTGTGAAGGTATTTTTTTAGATGTGATTGATGTTTACAATCAGTTGACTTTAAGTAAACTGTAAGTCAATTATCACCCTCCATAATGTGATTACAATTCATCCTGTCAGATGAAGGCCTTAGGAGCAAAGACTGAGGTTTGCCAAAGAAGAAGGAATTCTGTTTCCAGACTGCAGCATAGAAATTCTGCCTGAATTTCCAGCCTTCAGACTCAAGACTGCACCATCAACACTTACCCGATTCTCCAGACTGCTGACTTGCACTGTGGATGTTGGACTTGCCAACCCCACAATGGCATGAGCCAATTCCTTAGATGTTAATCCACTATTGAGAGCAGCCGATGTGAAAACCTCTCCTGCACCGCTGGGGATGAGGGCAGACATATGGTAACGGAATGGTGCCTCCGAGGTTGAGAGGGGCACAGCTATGCTGGTGACCCTTTCTCCCAGCTGGAGAGTGGCACATACAGTAGCCAGGTGTCCCTCACGGTCTGTGAAGTAAGGGGCTCCTCCCAGCATAAAAATGGAGGTACACGTTCTCTGGAACCTCACAGAGATGGGTAATGAAAATGCAAACCTGGCCCATCACCACCGTCCAAAGGAATATCCAAACATTGTCCAAGCTGGGAGAACATGTAACTCATGATTTCAACAACGCACAATATCGGGAGATTCCGGGGTGGGGGGAAGCAAACCTATCCCCACTGTCTTCCCAGCCCCCTGCCTTCCATATTGTATCATGAGGATTACTCCAAAGAAGGCGAAAGGGGGTCGCTCACTGAAGCATTATGGTTTAGATGAAGAGTAACTTGAAATCTTGAAGAGCTTATTTGCCAAACTACACTGAGTTTTAAATCAGAAATGGCTGTGGAGTGTATCTAATATTTTCACTGTCAAGTGGAAATGGAGACTCAGATCAGTAGTAGAAATGAGGAAAATTGTATGTTATTTTCTCTTTCTTTCTTGGCATGAAATGACATAACCTAAAACTAACCATTTTAAAGTGAATGGTTCAGTGGCACTTAGTACGTTTACAATGTTACACAACCACCACCTCTATCTAGTTCCAAAACTGACTTGATTTTCATCACCTCAAAAGGAAACCCTGTAGCCATGAATCAGTTGCTCCTCATTTCTCCCTTCCCCTAGCCCTGCTCACCTTCCATCTGCATTCTGTCTGTGGATTTATCTCTTCTGGATATTTCACATAAACCTATTCATACAGTATGTGACATTCTGTGTTACTTGTCCTTAAAATAATACTTTGAAATTTCATCCGCGTTGTACCCTGTATCAAACTTCTTTCCTTTTTATGGCTAATATTTCATGTTATATATTTAGCACTATTTGTTTATTTATTCATCCATTGATGGGTATTTGGGTTTTTCCATCTTTTGGTCATGGTAATAGTGCTGCTGTGAACATGCATATACATAGATTTGTTTAAGTACCTGTTTTCAATTTTGAGGGATACTTCCCATGGAGTAGTAGAATTTCTAGGTCATACGGTAAGTCTATGTTTAATCTTTTGAGGAACCACCAAACTGTTTTCCACATTGCTGAACCATTTTCCATTGTCAGCAGCAATATATGAGGGTTCTGCTTTCTCCACATCCTCACCAACATTTGTTATTTTCCATTTTCTAAATTATAGCCATTATCATGGGTGTGAAATGATACTTCTTTGTATTTTTGATTTACCTTACCTTAATGCCTAATGATTTTGAACATCTTTTCATGTGTGTGTTAGCCATTTGTATCTTTTCTTTGATGGGATGTCTATTCAAGTCCTTTGCTCATGTTTAAATTGAGTTGTTTGTCCTTTTGTACTTTAGTTGTAAGAGTTCTTTATATATTCTGGACATGAGACCCTTATCAAGTTGAAGATTTGCAAATATTTTTTCCCATTCTGTAGGTGGTCTTTTGTTTTATTGATAATGTCCTTTGATACATGAAAGTTTTTGACCAGTGAAGTTCAGCTTACCTATTTTTCCTTCTGTTGCTCGTGCTTTTGGTGTCATATCAAAGAATCCATTACTGGTTCACTCCTATGTTTTCCTCTAAGAATTTAATGGTTTCAGTTATAATATTTAGGTTGTCGATCCATTTTATGTTAATTATTGTATATGGTATGAAGTGTCCAACCTCATTCTTTCGAATGTGGAAATTCATTTGTTCTGACATCACTTAATGAAAAGACTATTCTTCCCCAGTTGAATAGTCTTGGCACCTTGTGTAAAATCAATTGGCAGGAAAATTGTATATTTTTGATACACTCAGGGTGTGATTAAAATCTATTTATCTTTTACATTAAACCCAGGGGCTCTGAGTAAACAATATCCTAATTGTGCAGCAGAGGAGGAAGCTGGTCTGGTGTGAGAGGAGATTGAGACAAAAATACAAAAGAAAGAGATGTAAGAGATGCAGGGTACCTGTCACTCACCAGTTTCTGCTCCCAGTCTCTCCCTGAGGTACAATGCTGTTCCTGCCCTGGGCTTCCTGGTCACATATCTATCCTTATAAGTTCCACTTAACTTGCAACTAACAAGATTTCCTTTTATGTAGAATTAATGAGTCTAATCAATAAGAATCAATTCTTTCATTGTACCCAAGAAAAATGAAAAGATAACTATGTTGGAATTACTGTATTTAATCCTACCATGAGGAGATATTTATATACAATTACATGAGTATTAGAAAGAAAGAATGGCCGAAACATAATATGCCAACAATGTTAAGGCTAGAAATGCTCTTATGAGGCCATGGAGACTCCCTCTGAGCAAACTAATCCCTATGTTCTCAGACAGGGGCTCCTAGACTCTTACTGACAGTGGACATACCTTGATCAGAGCTGGTACTTGTCACAGACATTTGATGTGGAGTTGCCAGAAATCCTTGATTCCCAGGCAACCCCTCCACCTGCTGATTTTGTCCAGAATTTTTATATCCCATTTCCATCCTTTTGATTATACAGGTTTTGTTTTTGACTGAGGAGTGGTCATTAAACAATGAGTCAGACTCCGTAAGTCTTATATTAAAACTTTTTTTTTACTTTATTCATATTACATAGTCCTTAAAATTTTTATTCCACAAAAATTTCTCCTTTCCTTTTAATTTTTCCAACATGACCCCCTTAACTCAAGGTTTAATATAAACATTTAATTTTGATATAAATTCACAGTGTAAAATAATTCAAAACCTACAGAAAAGTTGTAAGAATAGGTAAATAAAACCTGTATATTCTTTATCCTTTATCCTGATTTACTAATTGTTTACGTTTTGCCCCATTTGCTTCAGTGTCCGCTCTCTCTCCTTCAAAGAGAGGGAGCAAGAGAGGGAGAGAGAGAAATTATATATATATAATAATAAAGTTATAATTATATGTTAAATATATTATATATATATGTATATCTTTATCTTATTTTTCTGAACCATTAGAGAGTAAATGGCAAACTTAATGTCCCTTTAACTACTTTAGAATGTATCTCCTAAGGAAAAGGACATTCTCTTAAATAACCATAGTACAATTATTATAATCAGGATACTTAATATTGATGTAATACTACTATATAATTCATGGGCTAGATTGCAATTTTGTCAGTTGTCCCAATATGTCTTCAAGTTTTATTCCTTGAGGAATTTTTCAAGGAGTATAAACAAGGCATTCTTAAAAGGTTTAATTATTTAATTTAATTTAATTAATTTATTTATTTTTGGCTGCGTTGGGTCTTCGTTGCTGCACACGGGCTTTCTCTAGTTGCTGCGAACGGGGGCTACTCTTCGTTGTGGTGCATGAGCTTCTCATTGCGGTGGCTTCTCTTGTTGCGGAGCACGGGCTCTAGGCACGTGGGCTCAGTAGTTGTGGTTCGCAGGCTCTGGAAGGCAGGCTCAGTAGTTGTGGCACACAGGCTTAGTTGCTCTGCGGCATGTGGGATCTTCCCAGACCAGTGCTCGAACCCGTGTCCCCTGCATTGGCAGGCAGATTCTTAACCACTGTGCCACCAGGGAAGTCCTCAAAGGTTTAATTTTTAAAATTTGCCTTCTCTGGCTCTTTTCCCCTCCAACTTTATGAACTCTCTTTTGCTTTTTCTGTTGATTTTCATAGCATTCAGCTTCTGCCTTTGTGGCAATGAGTTCCCAGTCAATACATCTCTCCTGATTTCCAGAGACATATCTCTACCTGCATTTTCCAAATGTGACTTTCGTCATGTAGACCCATTGGAATTACCAAGTGTTTGGCAAAAGAATGGATGAATGAATGAATGTATTTCTTCTTGTATCATGGGCTCATCGGCTTCTCCACAAACCTACCCAACTCAGAAACCTGGACAGTCATTCTTCTGTCTCATTTCTTCCCCAAATAGTCAGTCACTCCCTATTCTCCATGATCTGTCTGAAGTATTTTTCATTTCTATGCTATGGTCTAAGCCATATTCTTAACTTCTATGCTCATGTCCATTTTCTTTGGTAAGAGCAGAGCTCCCATTGGTCTCCCTGATTCCAGCCTCATCCCTTCCACACCACTGACAGAATGGTCTCCATGACTTACAAATCTGATTCTTTTACTCCTTCCCTCAGTGTTTTTCATAGAGAACATTTCTCAGTAGAAAATGCATTCTCTCTATCACGGTAGAAAAGCCCTTGACCAAGTTTCTGTGCTTGGCCAAATTCATCTCCATCCACCACATCTGCTCTGAGCTTTATGCCTCTGGGCCCTTGAGTCTGTAATTATTTTGTCCTGGAATGTCCTCTTTACTGTCTTGTAGAAACTTCTCTTCACACACGATTGCTTATTATATTAATTTTAAAAACACAATTGCAATCTGAGTAATTACTTGCTGTAATTTGCTGCTGTTTGCCAGTTGAATTTGTATTCAGACATTAAAAATTTTTTTAAAGCTGATGTTACATTGAACCTGGTCTGGTTGTTATTAAAATAAATTAGACTGAGAAAGATTCATAGCAAGAGAAATTTGATCCCTACTCTGGCCATCTGAAGGGACTATTGAGGTCGATTCCAAAACAAAGGCATGTAAATCAAAGAATCTGACAAGTGATGAAGGAAAATTCAGCCAGAAAGCTAGTGTGGTTGTCTAATGTGAGGTAAGGGGAGGTGCTACCTGCAGGCAGCATGAGGCAGTGAGGAATCTCAGTTGAGTGATAAGTAGAAGTTTAAGTGTGTAGACAGATGGCCTGGCAATGTATGTCCTCAAACACTGGAGCTCTATCTCAGGGCAGGGGCCACGGACAGGTGGATACCAGCTAGATGCAGGGAGAGCTGTGGGTGTAGATGCTCAAAGCAAGGTGGAATCCTAGTCCCAGAGGACCACATGTACTGGGATGCTGGTGTACTGAATAAGCATTTAGGTGTAAGGAAAAAGGCAGAAGCTCAGGTAGCGCAAGTGCTACCAGATCTGAGCAGGATTTAGAGGTGAGCATGATTTGGTGCTGATGCTGGACTGTTAAGCTCCTTAAATTTCTCTGAGTCAGGGATGGTGTAGAGACTGAGCTGTCTTGATCCTTCTATGCAGGACCAATGCCTGGAGTCTGATAGAGCAGGGAGTGGGCAGCGCCTGAGAGCATCAGGTTATGTTGACAAGTATAGATGTTTCATGAAAGCACCTACTCCTTTACCAATGAAGTCATTTGTTATTTCCCTTTCCAGTCTTAAAATCTCACCTGTACTCCAGTAGTTATTGAAATAATTGTCTGTGACTCAGTTTTATTAAATACTTTCCAAAGCAGATTGAGTCAGTATCCTGTTGATTTGAAAATGAAGGTTTTTAAAATAATCTTTGAAGAGGTTTTAAATTAAGCATGTAGTAGAGAACAAAGAAGTGAAAATCTAGTGTTTCAACCAAATCTTACTGGTGTTTGTTGTTAAAACGAGACATCTCAAAGTAGCACATTTCAGAGACCTGCAATTCTTTTAATATCGTTAATCATTCCTTTTAAAATACTGGAAAAAGAAGAAACATTTTCTGGAAAATTAGAAAATAATGAAGACTTTGTAAAAATAGCTGCTGTTGAAATTCAGGTAAGGGCACACTTGGATAATTTAAACAAAATAAAATTAGTGGTACCAGATGGCATTGAATGCAGTGCTGCAGCTGAACTAACTAAGAAGCATATTCAACTACTAAAGAGTATTTTTAGAGTACAAAAATAGAGACCCGGGAAGGTATCAGAAGATCAGAAGATAGGAAGTAGGGTGCGTCTTTTAAAAAAGAGAAAGAATAAGTGTGGTAATGATCCTAAATGTATAATTCTTGTTAATTTTATAGGAAACAGTAAGATAAAATAGCTCAGAAATCCAGACTCTAATGGCGCTATCAAAAATAAGATGCATCAGTTTGGAAAGGTTGATGATAATCCTTTTGGAGGAAGTTCTGTTTCCCTTTCTCATTGGGTTGTGCTCTTTTGCCCACATTGGACTACCTTTCCATTCCCACTTCCTGCTTCACGATTTCTGTTCCTTTGAATCTTGGTGGCTCAGGGCTTTTTTCCTCTCTTATTGACCTCTGTCTTGCGCCTTATGTGAGATCATTCACTCCCCTGCCATAGGACACTGTCAGGGTTAAGTGAGACCAGGTGTGGGGTAGCCGCCCATGACACTCCATTGTGCATTCACTCTCCTGCCTCTCAGCATCTTCCCTTCCCTTCCCAGCCTCACATTCTACTTCTCTGCGGTACTTACTGTGTCTACTCACTACCCTCTGATTACGAATTCCAGTTTCCTAATTCTGTGAATTAAATGAACCAAACATATATCGAGCATCTGCTCTAGTGAAGACACGAGGATGGGATGTGATTAACCTGAGGGCACCTGCTTGGCTTACTTCCTTCTTCCCAGAGTCCATAGTCTCTGCTTCAACACTCCACCTGCTCCTGACCCCAAACTTGGGAAGCCCTTTTCTCCCCTTCTCTGATCTTCCCCATCCCTCCACCTCAGGAACCCTCCAGGCTCCTCATCACAGGACCTTTTCTTTACCTTGAGCCTCCAGAGCAGCATTTCCTGAACATGGCCTGAAAAACACTATTTCTTTGGACCTCTGATCATTTTTTTTTTTTTTCATTAAAACAGGGTTATGTGGTCAAACACCTTTGGGAGTTGCTGATTTAAATGAGGTTAATCGGGCTTCTTTGCCACAGTATTTCTCAGAGCTTCTAATATCCTAATCTGCATTTGGAATCCTCAAGTAGGGGTCACACGGTGTGTACAGTTGACTTTTATATTTGAGTACAGACCTGATTTCATGGAATGACAAATGGGACTCGTGTTCCACAAAACACACCTTGGAAAAAAACCTTATATCATCCATTCACCATACTTTGAAACATTTGTTTATATTAGGTTTATAAGTCCATTTCTTCAATTAAATTGACAGTTTCAAATTTTTGAAGACAGTGCTTTATGCTTCTTTGTACTTCACTAAACGTGGCACACTGTGGCTTGTCCGCTTTACACAAGGGACAACTTCAAACAAAAAACAAACTACTGCTAATCAAGAATTTATCATCTGCAAGGCCTGGGCAGTGCATCATGGAGACTATGAAGCTATGACTCATCTTGCACTTTCTTGCTTTAATAATTAACATTTTGCTTGTTTGATGCTTTAGAATTTACCTTGTACTTTTTTTTTTAAAATTAATTATTTATTTATTTATATTTTATTTTTTTTGGCTGTGTTGGGTCTTCGTTTCTGTGCGAGGGCTTTCTCTGGTTGTGGCGAGCGGGGGCCACTCTTCGTCGCGGTGCGCGGGCCTCTCGCTATCGCGGCCTCTCTTGTTGTGGAGCACAAGCTCCAGACGCGCAGGCTCAGTAGTTGTGGCTCACGGGCCCAATTGCTCCGCGGCATGTGGGATCTTCCCAGACCAGGGCTCGAACCCGTGTGCCCTGCATTGGCAGGCAGATTCTCAACCACTGCGCCACCAGGGAAGCCCCTACCTTTTACTTTTAAAGGAAGTGTTTTATTTGAGCTTTGCAACAATCCCATGAAGTTGGATAAGTGTTACTCTTCCCACTTAGTGAGTAAACTGAGTTCCAGAAAAGTTCACCAACTGGAGTGATTCTTCATTAAGGACCAGAGCAGCCCTGGGTGCCAGTGCCTCTGCTTTGCATGCAGGAAGCTGTCCACACATTAGGGGAATCCTGCAAGAGTGTTCACTGTAGGGGATCAGGAACTTACCCCAAACACACATAACACTAATAACGGCAATGTTGGTGTTTGCTGGAGGGTAGATCATAGAGGGCAAAAGGCTTGCAAAAAACTTCACACAACTTTGCGTAACTTTGCACAACTAACAAGTTTGATGTGGTGTGATGAGCAATTAGACAAACAGAACTTTGCCAACTATAAGTTGTGTGATTTGGGGGCAAGTTGCCATCTTTACCGGGACCTTCATGCACCAGGTAGAACCCAGTACCCTGTATGCAAATCACGGTGTTTATTTTGTCTCTAGTGCCATGAAAACATGACCACACTTACCTGAATCACCACTTGCACTTTTTAAAGGCACCCAAATAACGAATGCTCCTTATTTTTTAGAAGAATCAAATTTTCTGTCCTAGAAAGAAATCAGAAATGATGAAATTATACACAGGTATTGAAGGGGCGTGAACTGAAGAATGCGGATTGGGAGTGGTACTCATAAGGCATGTTTGGTAAATGATGATAAAAATACAATAAAAATAAATCCAAACATATGCGAAGAGGTGGCAAAATTAATATAGAAATATTATAAGTAAGTAGGGGCAGTATATAAGTTCAAGAAAAAGAAAGGATTATATTTACAAATGGATTAAGGCTGTGAAAAGCAAGTAACAGACTATGAAAAATTTTGTATTTATTGAGGTAAGAATAGGTATTTTGAATTATAGAGTTTTATAAACTTTGATAACTCACTTTCATCTATTTTTATATTTTGATTTGAAAGTTTTATGAATAATACTTATAAAATTATATTTTTAAATTTTAAGGGGGAGGTATGAAATTGTCTTTACTTTCTAAAAATTATTAGCTTTCTCAATTAGTAATGCAGAAATAATGTAGTTTTCCTGGGTAAAAGGGATATTAATGCTTAAAAATTCCAGCAAGGATCAAGATTTTAAATAGATACAAGGAAGTTCATACATATGAAGAAAAGTTTTAGGTTCTTTCAATATCTTCATATTTTTGCTATCTTTGTTGAAATCATTGTGAACATAAAATTGTGTTGAAAGGAATTTTCCTCAGTTTGATAGCCCTTTCAGTTTGGGGCTTATCACTATTTTCTATAGTAATTGTTCATTAGTGGGCATCCTGTTTACTGATAATGTTTGCAGGAGAACTTTGAATTGGCTTTGAAAACAACATATGAATGATAGATTACTAAAAAGCATTTGGCAGTCTGTGTAGCAGACAGTGACAGCCATGCCCATTGTCCCTGGGTGTGGTTCCTGTTGATGATGTAGAAGAGGGGTTAGCAAACTGCAGCCTGCAGACCAGTTGGGCCTGCTGCCGATTTTTGTAAATAAAGGTGTTTTGGAACACAGCCATACTCACCTGCTTACACATTGTCTATGACGGCTTTTGCGCTCTAGTGGCAGAATTGAGTCATTGTGACAGATGTCTCACGGCCCAAAAACCTTTTACTCTCTGGCCCTTAACAGAAAGTTTGCTTCTCTGACATAGAGGAGGTGTGGTAGAAATTTACTGTTTTCCCCTGTCCGGTACCCAAGTTTCCCTCTTCTGGTAGCAGCTCATGATTTCCCTTTGGGGAACTGACCTCCTCTACTCTCGATCCTTATTCTTTGATGGGCCCAATCCTGCTCCAACTCCAGGAAGGGGCACCTGGCCCATCCTTGGCCAACCAAAGTCAGGGTGATCAGTTCACGGAAGGGTGCTTTATGTGCTTTGGGCCAACTCAGAACCTTTGATAAAGGTATTTTCTGGTAGGCAAGAGGGCTTTTTTATTCCTAAAAATTTGCTAAATTTATGGGAGATAACTCAATTTCCATGTTGAGAGAGCCTGCCTCAGAATGAGGTTAACCAAAGTACAGCTGGTCCAGCACGGAAGAGGAAAAGATGGGGACAGAAATAAAATTATAATGAACTATATCTGTATGTATACATGTCTACCTATCATCTATCTATCTATCGACCAAATTCAGATAACATGGCTTGTTACCTGGAATCTAGCTGTACTGGGCCTCCCTGCAAACTTAGACCGCACTTTAAGTTGTGTTTTGGTCTCTCCCAAATAAAGAACCCCAGTGAACACAGTGTGTTCTCAAGTTGGGGTGGGGAGCAGGGAGTGGATAGTGCATTGAAGAAAGAATCTTCCAAAATCATGACAACGAAAGCTGTAGAAAACAGTCAAAAAGTCACTATCTGGCAGAGGAAAAACGATGTCAAGGCAGAGAGAAAATCACTTAGAGCCAAATGCTCATTTGCCTTCCCTGATGCAAAACAATTGACGTGGAATTCGCTGGTTCATAGGAACTGGGGCGTTGGGCTCCTCTCTGAGAATGTGACAGACATGGTGAGGTTGCCAGTTGAATTCAAAAGGCCTTGAAGTAAGATTTTTAAAACAAAGCCCTCCTCAAAAGCATTCCACTAAGTGACAGAGTGACCACATATTGTAGGATTCCGTTTGTATGATTTGTTCTGAAAAGGCAAATTTATAGAGACAGAGGGTGGACCAGTGATTGCCTGCTGTTGGAAAAGGGAATGGGAATTAGCTGGAAATGGGCATAAGAGATTTTACTGGGGAGATGGAAATGTTCTAAAACTGATTTGTGGAGATGGTTGTATCACTCAGTAAAGTTAATAAAAATCATTTGAAATGGGTGAATTTTATGATATGTAAAATATACTTCACTACAATTGTTAAAAAATAAAGAGACACAAAAGATAAAACTAAGGTGAAAGTGAGATAAATAGCAATGCTTAAAACAGAGTTTTATTTAAAAATATTGTTCCTGCTGAGTTGGTACATGGTGTTGATAATATCACTTATAGTCAAATGCAATATATATACCTTGGTTGAATCTGGTGAAGAAAGAAAAACAATTATACAAGACATTCTTGGGACAATTGGAGACATTTAACTGTGGATTGGATATGATAGCATTATGGAAGTATCTATTTATTTATTTATTTTGGGGGGCTGCACCGTGCAGCTCTCGGGATCTCAGTTCCCGGACGAGGGATTGAACCTGGGCCACAGCAGTAAAAGCCCGGAATCCCAACCACTAAGCCACCAGGGAATGCCCTAGAAGTATTTTTAATTTTCTGAGATGTGATCCTTATACCCTAATTTTATGGGAGAATATTCTTTTTTTTTTAACATCTTTATTGGAATAATTGCTTTACAATGTTGTGTTAGTTTCTGCTGTATAACAAAGTGGATCAGCTATATGCATACGTATATCTCCATATCCCCTCCCTCTTGCGTCTGCCTCCCACAGTTCCTATCCCACCCCTCTAGGTGGTCACAAAGCACCGAGCTGATCTCCCTGTGCTATACAGCTGCTTCCCACTAGCTATCTATTTTACATTTGGTAGTGTATATATGTCAATGTTACTCTCTCACTTCGTCCCAGCTTCCCCTTCCCCTCCCCCGTGTCTTCAAGTCCATTCTCTATGCCTGTGTCTTTATTCCTGTCCTGGCCTTAGGTTTATCAGAACCATTTTTTTTTTTTTAGATTCCATATATATGTGTTAGTATACAGTATTTGTTTTTCTCTTTCTCACTTACTTCACTCTGTATGATGGACTCTAGGTCCATCCACCTCACTACAAATAACTCAATTTCGTTTCTTTTTATGGCTGAATAATATTCCATTGTATATATGTGCCACATCTTCTTTATCCATTCATCTGTCGATGGAAACGTAGGTTGCTTCCATGCCCTGGCTATTGTAAATAGTGCTATAAGGAATATTGTGGTACATGACTCTTTTTGAATTATGGTTTTCTCAGGGTATATGCCCAGTAGTGGGATTGCTGTGTCGTATGGTAGTTCTATTTTTAGTTTTTTCAGGAACCTACATACTGTTCTCCATAGTGGCTGTATCAATTTACATTCTCACCAACAGTGCAAGAGGGTTCCCTTTTCTCCACACCCTCTCCAGCATTTATTGTTTGTAGATTTTTTGATGATGACCATTCTGACCGGTGTGAGGTGATACCTCATTGCAGTTTTGATTTGCATTTCTCTAATGATTAGTGATGTTGAGCATCTTTTCATGTGTTTGTTGTATATCTTCTTTGGAAGAATGTCTATTTAGGTCTTCTGCCCATTTTTGGATTGGGTTGTTTGTGGGTTTTTTTGGTATTGAGCTGCATGAGCTGCTTGTATAATTTGGAGATTAATCCTCTGTCAGTTGCTTCATTTGCAAATATTTTCTATGGGAGAATATTCTTATTCTTAAGAGAGCATGCTGACATATTCAGGGTAGCAGGATAATAATAATAATTTTAAAAGTCTGGCATTTACAGTATTTCATTGTATCTAATACTCCAACTATTGTAAGATGCATCATTATTATTTATACCAGGAAAATGGAAAAACATTGCCAGTAAAAATGATACAACACCTTCACACTAAAACAAAAGCAATCAACCAAATAAGCAAAGACAGAAAACAACCTCCGGGAGTAAAACAAGGTTTTGGAGCCACAAACCAGAGGTGCCTGAAAAACCACTGGGAAGATGCAATCTGAAGCCTCCTACTTCTTTATCCATCACGAATGAAGTAAAATACATGGAAAGCAGTAATATCTGGGTGGCTTATGAAGTTTTCAGCCCCAAATGCATTCCACTGATTTAACGTTTGTTTTATGTAATGATTGATTATTGAGAATTATTATTCAATAACTTTAAGAGTGGTAGCGAAAATGTTGAGTTGCACAGCACACGTTGATAAGGATGCCGGGAAAAGTTCAGTCAGCTCATCAAGATCAACGTGAGTAAAACAGGGCCTTGGGGGGATATGTTGGAGGGATGCACCTGACACGTGCTACTCACACCACGATGAGTAGAACCTGATTTCTGATTTCTGGAAAATCTCACTCTAATGTGGACCACACTAATGAGCAAGATACCCAGGCAAGCGAGAAAGGAGAGGGACACCATGCAGCTGAATCTTTCGGGTCCTACTCTCATTGTCACTTAAAAAAAAAGATTAGGTTAAATATAGGCAGTGAATGAATTAATACAGAAGTCAACAGAAAGTTGAAAATAATGGAAGGGGAAGACGTATTAGGAAGTTGTAAAGAGAGAAGCAATAGTCAGGAAGGGGATGTGTATGTCTGTGTGGGGAAGATGTTAGCTGAAGAGTGCATATTTTTAAATCTTGGAGATAAGTAAATGAGGCTACAAGCAGTTTATTGATCCTGAGGAATATATATATATATATTATACACACGCACATTCTTTACCTGGAAAACTGAACAAGGCAAAAATAAAATATGTCTGACTTTTTTGACTAAAGACAAAAAATGATAGACCGTAAAAGTAGTTTGTTGTTTCTCTTCCTATTACCGATGACAATTATAATTGAATAATTATTGATGTAATTATTGGTCTACCGTCTATTGCTCTACCAGACTACAAACTATGTGAGAGCCAAACTGTGTCTCTCCCCTGTATGGTCATTTCCTTAGCTCTAGCTTGTTAGATTGCTCATGCTGATTCAACAATTTCTTAATGAATGAATGGATGCAGTTTCTATCAGGTCAAAATATTTCAGAAAAATAAATGCTCCATAAAATATGAATGTAAAGACGTAAGGGAACAAAAGGTAGTAGAGAAACTAACACAGTAAATAATTATTTGTTGAAAGAATAAATGAGCCGGTCTGTGTGACAGGAACTAAATAAGAAATGTAGGAAAAGGTTATTCCAAAATGTGAGTCCTCTAGAGGCTGATGGTCAGACAGTTTTTATAGAAGCGAGTTTTGGGGGATGAAGAGGATTTTGCCAGGGACTAAGGAGTGAAGTTGAACCCAGTGAAATTACTTAGATATGATCATTCCTTGAGGTTTGGAATATTATTGTGTTGGTTGATTAGAAGCAATGGCAAGAGGTTTTGCATGGGTGGGATGTGGGAAGCATGGGGGGTGGGCAGGAGGTGGAAGACAGCCTGAGAAAGGGGTTACCTGGAGACCAAAGAGAGGGAGGGGAGTGGTCCCTGAGGAAGGGTCAGGCAGAGTGCAATCACCAAGACATAGTTTACCTGCCAAAATTTCTCTGAAAGTGATGGAGGGCCTTTGGAGGGTTTGGAGTAGGAAGAAATACTATTAGTTTTGTTATTTAGAAAGATGAGTGTTTTAGTAATGTGGAGGATGGGTTACATTGGAGACCAATAATCCTTTTATGAAGCAAAGTTATAAGAACTTAATATAGGATATTGGTAATAGCAATAGAACGAACAACTTGAATAGATCTTAAAGTGACTTTGTAATCTATTGGGTATGGAGATTGAAGGAGAGGTGAGTGTCTGAGATAATAATTCTTGCCTTTTTAGAGTTCATGGGCTTTTGAGAATTAGATTAAATGTTGACTTGGAAAATGTTATCAGCACACAAACACACATTTTTGCTGAGAGATTTGGGGAAGGATTTCAATGATCTACAATACATCCCTCTCAACACGGCCTTGCTCCATCCCTGAGGTTCATTTAAATGTCATCTCTGTTAAGAACCCCTGGTTTAGGAAAACTAGCTGAAATGAGCCTGGGGTAGACTGTTCCACAATGGAGTCGTTACCTGACATAGGAAACAGAAACGAAAGTGAAGTTTGGAGGGGAAAGATGACGTCAGTTGAGGAAATGTTGAAACCTAATAGATACTACTATTAATGTAGCTAAAAGCACACGGTGTAAGCTAGGAGACTATTTTGTCTGAAATAATCAGTTAATAGGTGGTATTCAAACATCAGAAATAAATAAGGAAGTCTGGGAAGAGTACCGAGAGAAAAGAGAAGTGAACAAAGGATAGAATCTTGAGGAACATAAGAGAGTTCCTTAAAATATACTGAGAATTGGGCAGATAATCAGTAATCCATGCTACTGATCTCGGAGAGGCAGCAGTGAGCAGTGGCATGAAGCAAGATCTTAATTCCCTGCCCAGGAATTGAAACTGGGTAGCCTGGATGAAAACCGGGAATCCTAGCCACTAGACCACCAGGGGCTAGAGGCTAGGAGGTATTTTTCCCTGGCTCTTGCCCCCATTGAAAAATGCATTTCTCAAGGAGGCAAAAACTGTAAAAACAGGGACAAGTTTATTATTAGAGACACAGCACAGCAACAAGTGGGAGAGCACACAGAGAAACAGTTTATTTAGTTAAGACAGAAGCAGGGCAGAGATGCACTCCTGGAGAGAAAGGGTGTGGGCGAGTGCAGTGAAGAGGAGGTTAAGTCATTTACAGGGCAGTTCTTCCAGGTCTTTGTTTACCTGGAAGATGGATTCCAGCCCAGAGGCCTATGGGGGGGGGGCTTAGCATCACATATTATGGGGTGGTGCCCCCTAAGGAGCTTTTCTGCACCCGCGCAATGTCTCCCTTGCCCCAAGGATGGGAGATACGTGACCTGCGGATCTATTACTCAAACAAGGGTTAGCTCCTCTCTGTTCCTGACACGACTGTTATCTTAAAGTGTCCTCAGGAGACAAAAGTCCAGCTATTTACCCTGTTTCTGTTGTAATTTCTATTTCAAAGTGCAAACAGGAGGCTGGTTGTAAATATCTAGCCTGGAGCCCACCTATCTCCTGTCTCGGGAAATGCAAACAGGAGGCTGTTTGTAAGTGTCCGGCCTGAAGCCCATCTTTTTCTCTCCCCAAGAAATGTAAACAGGAGGCCAGTTGTAAATGCCTAGCCTGGAGCCCATCTATCTCCTGCCTCACTACTTAAAGAAAGATAATTTTGAGAAGAATGGGTGATCTTTTAAAAATGCCTCAAAGAGACCAAGAAGTTGAGAACTACACAGTCTCCTGGGCCTGACAAGTGGAGGTCATTGGTCGTGGTTAGTTACTAAAAGTTGTGTCATTGGTGTGGGTGGGGCTGAGCTAAGACCCAGACTGCAGTGACTTGAGGTGTGAATGGGCACAGAAAACAAGGGGAGACAGCAAGTGCAGAGTCTTTTCTTTTGAAGAACTCGTTTGTGAAGGGGAAGGCCAGGAGCGGTGTACCTAAAGAGAAACAATCATTGTGGATTCGTTACTAAGGTAAGTTAAGATGTTCAAGGTGCGTCCACTGCTTCCTGCCACGGACCCTGCCTTCAGAAGACTGGCACACGCCCCACTTCCAGACAGACCAGTAGGCTGTGTAGACTCTTGGGTTGACCCAAATGACAACCACTGAAGTAAAGAGTCATACTGGACTGCATTTTGTGAGGCTTTCTACTACTGAATGTGTGCTAGCTAAAGCAGAACTTCCTCTTAAATAGAATTAGTACCATGGATTCCTAAAACAAGGGGGTTATTGTTTACAACATCATCCTGAATTCTTTATCCATTTTTCCCTCATAAATAACACATATGAGTGTTTCAGCTATGTAGTCAAAACGGTAAAAATGCTCCTTTGAAGTGGAATAATCTTTGAAATTTTTTTGTCTCACTCAGTGTGTTTAGAATGCAGTCCAAACAGAAAAGAGGTAAGATCTAAAGTTATTAGTTCTTCATTTTAATTAACATGACTTTATACGTTTTCATCTATGTGAAAAATAGACCCTAGACAACTTCTTTACATATATTTTAGGAGCAAATGATAGGTTACTTTTGCTATCTATATATTCTATACTAAAATTTAAAAACTGTAGTTTTGAGTAATGCACTTAAGTTTATAACATATAAGAATCTCACAACTCATACTGCTATTTGTTTCTCCAGGCTACTCAACGTTTGTGCATTTCAATTATGTCTTCCTTTAATTGTCACAATAGCAGAACACTAGGCATAACTGCTTATTCCTCAATTCTTGTCTCAGGAAGTGTGCTTATTTTCTTATTTATTAATTAATTTATTCCTTATGTTGAAGCCAAATCTGGTCTCTGTACCCCAACACCGAATTAAATCTCAGAGACAGAGTTTTGGGTGAAGTAGAAAAGAAGAGCTTTATTGCTTTTACAGGCAAAGAGGGGTCACAGCAGGCTAATGTCCTCAAGACTGTGTGTCCCAACCTGGAGCAGGTAGTGAGGAGTCTTACAGTAATGGTTCAAAGAGGGCGTGATCAGCTCGTGGACATTCTTCTGATTGGTTGGTGGGGAGGTAAGTGGGAGTCGGCATCATCAACCTTCTGGTTCCAACTTGTCTGGGTTCTACATGCTTGTGGGCAGCGTACATTTAACTTCGCCCACCTGGTGAGGGTTTCTTTATCTGCAAAACAGCTCTAAGATATTGTTACATGTATCCCTTGAGGGGGAGCCAGGACCCTGCCCCAAGGCTGCACTATTGTTTCTATTCCCTTGTTTCCATATCTGCTCCCTTCCCTAATTGGCAACTGTTTGAACCTGCTCTGGGAACTCAGGGAAGGTCATGGAGTCTGAATGAAGCCTATTTCCTGTAATCAAGAAATGGGGGACACAGAAAGGCTGTTGTTCCCAGGAGCCCCACAGGGTCCTGCTCGGGTTTCAAGGTCAGAGTTTATTATGTGTGAGGGTACTAGAGAAATAAAGAAGGAAAAGGGAGACTTGGGCTCTGCTTGCATGTAGTAGCTAACCGTTTTACAAATAACTAAGTGGTGGCAGGCATAAGAGAAGAAAAGTGCAAGGTGTTTTAAAAAAATTTTTTTTTTATGGAAGTATAATTGATTTACAATACGTTAATTTCTGCTCTAGATCATACACAAATATATGTATACACACACATTCTTTTTTATATTCTTTTCCGTTATGGTTTCTCATAGGATATTGAATATGGTTCCCTAGTGCAAGGTGTTTTGATAGTGTGAGGTGGGGAGGGTCTTCTCGAGCGCTGGAGGTTTAAAGAAAGCCTTCGTGAGGGAACACCACTGATGCCAGTACTTGAGTGAAGAGCAGGGCTTGGCCAAATGAAAAAGTGATGGAGCATATTTTAGATAGAGACGGTAGTGGTTATAGAGGACCTTGGCACATTTAGGGAACGAAAGGAAGGCAACTGTGTCAGGGGATTAAAAACATCATGGATGAAATGAAGGTGAAGGTAGTCAGGGACCAGGACGTTCAGGACTTCGATACAGACGAGATGACAGGATGTCTGGGAATGATGTCAGATTTGCCTTAAATGATCCCTCTGGCTGCCAAATGGGGAAGAGAATCAGGAGTGCAGGAGTGACTGCAGGAAACTGTTTGGGGACCATTGCAGGTGTCCAGGAGAGATGAGTAGGAGGTGGGACAGAGCTGTGCAAGGGGATGATGGGAAGCTGACAGAGTGGGGCAGGTTTCAGGGAAATTCTATTGGTTATGATGCGAGGCAGACAGTTGGCAGTGGCTGTTTGGCTTCTGCCATAAGCCCCTGGGTGGATGGAGATTCCTCTACTCGGGTGAGGGGCGCTGAGGGAGCAGGGCAGGGTGAGTGGGAGCCTGAGCTGTGAGAGGATAAGGTGAGAATCAATAATCATTTACACCGGTTTTGGTTTGTATCAGAAAGCAACAGTATTATTTTATCTAATTAACAGTAACAGTTGAGCCTATGATATTATTTCCTCGATGACATTTCAGATAACTTCAGGGTCTACTGACGTGAAGTAGTTGCTGCAAACTGTACTGCGTTTTTAAAAGACACATTTAAGACGAAAGGGGGTTATTTTCCTCTTTGGTTCTTTCTTCCCCTCTATGGTATGAGATGACCTGAAATGAGAGAATAAGCAGATAAATTCAGTGATGATGATTTCTTGCTGTTCAAATGGCTCTCTGACCTGTGCCAGGGGAACACTTAGCGGTTTCACCTCAGCTCCCTCCATGGCAGTGGTCCCCAACATTTTTGGGACCAGGGGACCAGTTTCGTAGAAGACTATTTTTCCACGGATGGGGAGGGGGGGTGATGGTTCATGTAGAAACGCCAGCGATGGGGAGCTGCAAATGAAGCTTTGCTCACTTGCCCGCCACTTGCCTCCTGCTGTGGGGCTGGGTTCCTAACAGGCTGTGGACCTTACTGGTCTGCAGCCCTTACTGGTCTGCAGCCCTGGGGTTGGGGACCATTGCTCCGTGTCATCTGTGATGTCAGTGAAATCCTCTCCTTAAAAAACTATTTCAAAAACGTCCACCTGTTTCAAGGGTTCCTCAGCAGAGAATATCACAATGAGGACATTCTAGGGTTAGGATAGCAACGGAGGGTGTGGGAAATTCATAGAGAATATACACAGTATTTCTACTCAAAACCAGGAAACAAGCTAAAAAATAAGAGAATTTATTTTATAAGAAATCTTGGAAGAAGTTTTCAGGATTAGTGAAAATATAATCTAGACTCTCATGGCTTCTAAAGTGGAGATGTTCATGTATTTAGGGATATCTGGGATGTCCTGCAAGAGCCAGAAATGCCTTCAGATATGCTTAGGAGGGAGCCCCTCATTCACTGCTCCGATGCAGGCTATGGACCCACCGGAGGCGTACCCAGCGCCTCTGCCCCCCTGCACACAATTTTATGCAACTCTTGGCAACTCCCACTGGTGTCAAAAAGTGGGATCCCATGTTAGAGCGTATTGGCTTATATTTTCATAATTTGGAAATTGTTAAAGGTGACTCTCAGTTGATTTAAATAACAAGAAAATGCCATTTCTTAAATGTTTGTGTGCACTCCTCTGCATCTTGGGTAAACCTCACTACTACCGCTATGCTCCCATGTGTGAAAAAGTTCTGTTTCTGGTTGTACAGCAGCTGGCTTTAATCCAGTTAACAAAAGATATAGGAGATGTGGGCTGGCAAAGAAAAATATCTTCAGATATCTGCAATAGCTGCCAATTTTTGTGCCTTTACTTCTTTCAAAATGGGGTGCTGATTGCCTTATATCAACATAGTGCCATTAGCCAGTTGTGTCTTTTCCTTAAAACCTAATATATCTTATCCTTTCCTAGTAAAGAAAACCCTTTTTCTTTTCTTTACCAGATCAGTAAGAATTAATGCTATTATTATTTTTTTAAAAGTCTGAAAATGAAATATAATCCCTAATGCCGCCTACATAAAGCTACAGCTATTTCAAAATCAGGTTTATTATCTTTCCCAAAGAGAAGAATACATTGTTTCTGCTTGGCTTGTCCAGGGAACATCTTAGACTGGGTTCTAAATTGTGCTGTTTTCTGAGTTTCCTGGTAAAAAGAGATTTAAAATAAACATGACACTGATGAACTTCTGGCATTGAAATTTGTGCTCCTATACAAGGGATTTAAATATTTTGAAGATTTATGAAAGTTCATTAGGAAAAAAATGTTTTGCATGGCTCAATAAAGATTTCTAAGATCTCTTAAAAATCTTTAAATTAGCACGTATAGCTACATAGTTCAGAAATTTATTTTAGGCCATTACTTACCTTCAAAAAGGGAATAGGTTTGGATGGCCCAATATCTGTGACAATCAAGCATGCCAATTGCATCAGGCAGCATACTGTGGTGATTTCATGCAGTCTTCCATCCATCCATCCATTTCTTATTTTATATATTCCACAAATATTTATTGAGAGATTTCTAAGCACGTATTTTTTTTGTTAGTTTCTGGGTGCAAAGAAAAATAAAGTACATGTTTTACTCATAGTGTTGTGGGAAGACAAACATACAAACAAACAAGTATAATGCAGTTTAATTCTAGAAAATGATGGGAAGTGACCAAATCAGCAACATATGATCTTGGGAAGACCTTACTCTCCCCCTAGTCCTTTCCGAAAAATGACTAGAAGAAATGATCTTTTGTCCCCCTCCAAAAGTATTAAGTATCTGTTTAGGACACATGCATTTCTGTGATTATAGATCCAGGGGTAGGGGACATTTTGTGTACACCAAACATGAAGACTGCAGCGACTTGAGGGCTTCAAATCAAATTTTAGGTCACTACTATTATCATAAATGAAAATACTAACTAAGTCGTAAAGCACTTTATGGATTTAGAAAGAGATTTAACATTTAGCCTTATAAACTCAGACCTTGTACAAAATCTACTTGTAATGGCTTACTCATGGTAATCGACATTTTCAGACAGTGGTTTAAATTGAAGATGCATGGTGTTAGGAAACAAAACTGTCAATCTTGCCATCATAAAAGAACAAGACATTCAAAGATATGCCATTAGGAAAGAAATTATATCCCTAAAGCAAAAATCTGCAACTGTGAAATATGTTCAATCTTAGAAAACACGCTATAAAAGAAAGCAACGTATTTCAAGCAGCATATTGTAACTGATGACTGTTAAAACTGAAATGCACAGGAAAAATTTTTTTTAGGATAAACATATGTTATTTTTCCAGGGCAAATCATCCAATCTTTACTGCTTCGCAGACAATTCTGTCATTTCAGAGGCTTTGGGAGAGGATCTCATAAAAATCGATTATAAAATGGCAGTTCCATTCTAAGCCTCAAGTCTTTAGTTTTTTGTTATAAATATTTATGATGAAGCACAATTGATTATGCTTCATAAAACAGTAATAGTTACCTACATAAAATTCAGTCTCTGTGATTTTGTTTAACCATTGCTGATACATAAACATTGCTGGTCTGTAGTAAGGCTTTATTCTTCCTGCTACAAAAATTACCCAAATTTGGAACTATAGTCAAAACTACATTCACCTAGGAAGTCACCTGAAAGAATTATGCCTTAAGTTGACAATTCAGTTGTCACATGTGAATTCTTGTAACACAAATGTCACAATTTTTTCATTTGTTTCTACATCAGATACACCCCCCAAGGAGAGAAATATAACTCATGTTACCTTGTATTTTCTACTGCAGGAAAACTTTAATTAGGTGTAAATTGTTTAATCAATGAATAATTAACTTCAATTGAAGTTTAAGGAGATTGCCTGACCTGACCATTCTATTCTGAATTTAATCTGGAAAAGGCTGGATAATTAGTGTTCAAGGAATTAATGCTGTCCTTCTCAGTGTTCACACTGAACAGGGTTGAGTCAGTCAAAACTTACTGTTTTACAGATTATAACACTGAGCCTTCCAGAAGTGAAGTGATGTGAAGGTCATGGGGACTTGGGAACTGTACCTGAATGTTTTCCACTAAAGCCCACATCATTTTTCACTCTAACACTTTGGGAAATGTTCCAAAGTGAACTGAGAAAGCTGAGAAAGTTAAGAGGCAATTCTCCTGTATAACGGTGTGGTTTCAGTGAAGACATACGGACTCTCAGAAACTCTGGTGAGGATCAACATTGTATTGGTTAATTATGTTACCCACACAACCAAGATATCATTTCCTATAGAACGGGAATGTTACGACCGCTCACAGATCGTTGTATAAAGGCCTAGTTCTTTTAAAAAGGAAAGATTGAGGCAGTTTCTGCAAAAACTACAAGAAGTAACTGAGAAGAAAGGAGAAATTATGGAATATATTAAGGTAATAACGTCCAGTGATTAGAAGGAAAATTAAGATATTGGTACAAGCAACAAAAGGGAAAGCAGAGGATGAAGAAAGCTTGGTGCTCAACGTCACTAATCATCAGAAAAATGCACATCAAAACCACAATGAGGTATCATCTCACCTCACACCTGTTAGAGTGGCTACGATAAAAAAGACAAGACAGAAGAATAGACATTCTATTGGCAAGAATGGAGAAAAGGGAACCCTTGTGCCCTGTTGGTGGGACTGTAAATTGGTGCAGCAACTATACAGAACAGTATGGAGGTCCTTCAGAAAGTTAAAGATAGAACTATGATCCAGCAATTTCACTTCTGGGCATATATCCAAAGGAAATGAAAACAGGATATTGAACAGATATCTGCACTCCCATGTTCATTGCTACATTATTCACAATAGCCAAGGTATGGAAACACCCTAAATGTCTGTCAATGGATGAATGGATAAAGAAGAAGTTATATATATAATCAGCCATATTGGAATATGGAATATTATTCTGCCATATGAAACAAGAATATCCTGCCATTTGCTACAACATGGCTAGACCCTGAGGGCATCTTTCTGTGTGAAATAAGCCAGACCAGAAAGACACATACTGCACAGTATCATTGATATGTGGAATCTAGGAAACAAACACGTGAACAAAAAGTCAAACGTGCAGAAATAGAGAGTAGAAAAGTGGTTGCCAGCGTCTGGGTGGTGGGTGGGAGAAATAGGGAGAGGTTGGTAAAAGGCTACAAACTTTTAGCCATAAAATGAATAAGGTTTGATGATCTAATGTAAAACATGGTAACTATAGTCATAACACTGCATTGTATCATTGAAATTTGCTAAGGGTGTAGAACTTAAATGTCTCACCAAAACAACATCAACAAAAACAAATATGTGAGGTGATGGATGTATTAAAAAAAAAAAAAAGAAAGAAAAGAAAAGAGAAAAGAAAAGAAAGCCTGATGCAGAAGGTATAGAATTAAAAGGAGTGAAGAACTAAGGAAAGTGTGTAGATGAAGGAATTAGGGAAGGTCAGAAATGATCATGGCAACGCTGATACTGTAATATGTGCTATAAGCCCGGTGCACAAGGGGGGAAAATAAATGGTAGCACTGAGGAGAGAAAAACACCATACACCATCGGGGCAGGGTAGTCAAAGGTCACTACAACATCTCTAGATAAATGTTTTACCTTAACTGTGTAGGATGTCAGCTCTCATGGTTTATCTGATGAATGAGGTTTGGGGAGCATAAAAGGATATGATTCATTAGGGAGCAAGCAAGTATGTAAACATGAACTTGGGGATTTTACACACTGTTGGTAGTAAGTCCTACACTCTACGATTTAGTTATATATTAAATCATTGTGTGTGTATATATATGTTTCACAATAGCCAAGATATATAGATATAGATACAGATACAGAAATATGCATACACATGTAATGAAACATTTGAGTAGTGAACTTCTTATAATGAAGTGCTTTAGGCATGGACATGTCTCTAACAACAATGATATCTTTTCTCCAGTAAACATGGTTAAGAAATATATGTATTTCAACTTTCCAGAGTAAAAATACAAGTGGAGTGTATTCTAGACTTTTTGGGAGTTATACTCATATATAAAACATTATTCCTTAAAAATTGAGGTCTGACTATGGGAGAGGGAAAGGGGGAGGCAAAATAAGGTCAGAAGAGTGAAATTACAATAGCGCAGGTAAGTGAGGTTGTAGCAGAGGAGTAACAAAGAAGCACGAGGGGAAAATGGAATTAATGAACATAAATAAAAGGGGTAAGGGCAGATTTGGAAATGTAGGAAGCAGAAACACGATGGCTTCATAAAGCCCATGACGTCAGTAAAAAGTCAAAGAAAATTTATAAGAAAAGAATGGATGAAACTTTAGAACAATCCAGGAGGAATGACATACATAAATAGGAAATAAAGTTTAGATGGGGAAACTCACACTAAACAAACACTTTACCTGGAAGCATGACAATTCACAGTGCACAGAGAATGATGGGGTAAAATAATATTAATAACATTAAGACCATGAAATCTAAGGACAGAGACTGTGTGACTTTGAAAACAGTAAAGGATCTATATTGTTTTCCTGTCCAGATTCAATCCAAAGCCTAAGGGAATGATGTGTAATGCCAGAGTGAGTAGGACTGAGTGAATCTCACTGAAGTTTTTCTATGAGGAATTTATATGTGACTGCCGCTAGCTGGATGCATGGTTTCCCAGCTATGATTTTTATTTTGCTTTTTGGAACAATATTATTTAGAATCACTTCTTGACCTTTCATCATCTTCAAGCGTATGTATTCACTATGCTTTACGTAATTTTGATAAATTGTTCTGTAATTGTTCTGTCATTTCATGTTACGTCTCCCTGAAAATATTTTAAGTTCTATGAGGTTAGGGACTTTGTCCTCTATTTTTTCTTTTTTTTGTATTTATAACCCATGTTTCCTTTTCCAAACATATTTTCTTCTTCCACTTCTTCCCAACATGTGAGCACGAGTACGCACGCATACACACGCACGTGCACACTGCACCTCGTGTATAGAAAATGATTTCTCAAGACTTGATTAGTGACCAAAGATTTTGGAAGATCTAATTGACAGTGTTTCTTTGCAGAAAATGGACTTAACATTTTATTTTTATAAGTTATGGTTAAATGGGACTTTTGAACGATCAGCTGAAAAATGTCAACATTTTTAGTTGATAGAGTATTTATACTGCATTTGGAAGAAGAACTGCTTTGGAAGTTAGCACACATGGGTTTTAATTTTGACTGTGTCTTAGCTGTGCGACATCTGTAGTTTATGTAACCTTCCCTGAAGTCAGTTTTCTCATCTATAAAATGTGAAGTTCTGTTAGATGATCTCTGAAATCTTCCAGTTTTTAAATCTGTGATAAAAATGTCTTGTTTTAAAAAGGAATTAATAGAGAATAGATAAATGACAGATGGAAAGAAGGCAATTGAATGCTAACAGTGGCGGTTGGAAAATGAAAACAAGAAAATGGAACACTATGATTACTTTTTAGTTCTCCATCCTCAGTCAGTTCTCAAGGGCTTTTGAATTCATTTTCTGTCCTCCTTACTCCCAGTCCTTTGTTTTTACTTCTGTTGAACTAATAATCTAAGCCCCTGAACCAACCACTCTTTTTAAAAGATACTATTTTATTTTCCTGTTCCGTTCAGCTCATAGCTAGTTCACCATGCAGCAGATTATTCCACATTTGGCCATCGTGACTTTCTTATTTCTCTTTGTTCACATACTTCTTTGATTTTTTTTTAATTAATTGATTTATTTATTTATTTTTGGCTGTGTTGGGTCTTCGTTTCTGTGCGAGGGCTTTCTCTAGTTGCGGCAAGTGGGGGCCACTCTTCGTCGCGGTGCGCGGGCCTCTCACTATCGCGGCCTCTCTTGTTGCGGAGCACAAGCTCCAGAAGTGCAGGCTCAGTAGTTGTGGCACACGGGCCCAGTTGCTCCGCGGCATGTGGGATCTTCCCAGACCAGGGCTCGAACCCGTGTCCCCTGCATTGGCAGGCAGATTCTCAACAACTGCGCCACCAGGGAAGCCCTCTTTGATGTTTTAATTTGTATTTGCACGGGGTATTACTAACAGCCTATCCACAGCATAAGGGACGTTTGACTTTTGGGAAGCAAGAAATCGAAAGAAGTATCCACCTGTGCATCTCCCTGTACTGCCATAGCCACAAGTATGAGCCCTGAAAACCAAATACTTCATTTCAGGCTTGCTTACTTGTACTAGGACATTTGAAGAAGACCAATCAATCCAGACTTTAGTTAACTTCTCTTAGGGTCTTGAACATCCCTTTCCCCACTCTCACAAATGGACTCAAGAGGCTGTTGGGACAATATTGGAAACCCTGCTGTCTGCTAATGCCACCTTGCTTACACCAGTATTATCATCAGTCACTACAGCAGCCCTCTACCATCTCCTTTATTTCCACTCCTGTACTTTCTGCTTCCTTACTCCTTCTTCAATGTGCTATTGCCCAGCTCATTTCCAGATAATCACTTATGCTCAAACAAATCCAGCTACCTGCTGAACAAACTGTATCTTGACTTCTTCACTTGATGTTTCCTTTAACCACTGACCTCAGCTGTTCCATGGTGGCCCGGCCACTTTGATAGCTGATGCTCATTATTTTAACTCACTATTCACTCTGTCAGGTTCAGAAGGAGAGGTTGACATTTTTCTTCAGCTCAATTTCTACTTCCAGACGACCACTCTTCCACCTTGCATTAGACAATCAGATGAAAAGAAAACAAAATAAAACAAGGAAATCAAACAAAACTGCCACAAAAAACACCCATTAAGAAAACCCAACTTTTGCAAATCATGTGCTATATACTTTCTATCCTTCCTCCTCATAGATCTCCAGAAATCCCCACCTCATTATTCACTGCAGGTTGTGGAGGCAATCTTAAAAACTTCTTTTCCCCACACAACTATGGTCAATTAATCTTCGCAAAGGAGGCAAGAATATACAATGGAGAAAAGATAGTCTCTTCAGCAAGTGGTGTTGGGAAGCTGGACAGCTGCATGTAAATCAATGAAGTTAGAACACTCCCTCACACCATACACAAAAATAAGCTCAAAATGGCTTAAAGACGTAACTATAGGACATGACACCATAAAACTCTTAGAAGAGAACAGAGGTAAAACATTCTCTGATATAAATCGTAGCAATGTTTTCTTAGGTCAGTCTCCCAGGACAATAGAAATAAAAGCAAAAATAAACAAATGGAACCTAATCAAACTCATAAGCTTTTGCACAGCAAAAGAAACCATATACAAAATGAAAAGACAACCTACAGACTGGGAGAAAATATTGGCAAACCATGTGAGCGATAAGGGCTTAATTTCCAAAATATACAAACAGCTCATACAACTCAGTAACAAAAAAGTAAACAATCCATCAAAAAATGGGCAAAAGACCTACATAGACATTTCTCCAAAGGAGACATACAGATGGCCAATAGGCACATGAAAAGATGCTCAACATCACTAATTATTAGAGAAATGCAAATCAAAGCTACAATGAGGTACCACCTCACATCAGTCAGAATGGCTGTCATTAAAAAGTCTACAGATAAACAAATGCTGGAGAGGGTGTGGAGAAAAGGAAACTCTCCTGCACTGTTGGTGGGAATGCAAATTGGTGCAGCCACTGGAGAGAACAGTATGGAGGCTCCTCAAAAAACTAAAAGTGGAGTTGCCATATGATCCAGCAATTCCACTCCTGGGCATATATCCAGAGAAAACCCTAATTTGAAAAGATAATATATCTTAATGTTCACAACAGCACTATTCACCATAGCCAAGACTTGGAAGAAACCTAAATGTCCATCGACAGAGGAATGGAGAAAGAAGATGTGTACATATATACAATGGAATACTACTCAGCCATAAAAGGAATGAAATAATGTCATTTGCAGCAACCTGGATGGACCTAGAGATTGTCATATTAAGTGAAGTAAGTCAGACAGAGAAAGACAAATATCATATGTTATCACTTATATTTGGAATCTAAAAAAATGATATAAATGAACTTATTTACAAAACAGAAATAGACTCACAGACATAGAAAACAAACTTATGGTTACCAAAGGGGGTAGTGGGGAGGGGGGAGGAGAAAAATTAGGAGTTCGGGATTAACATATACACATATACATATATACTATACACACACTAGATATAAAATAAATAACAAGGACCTACTGTATAGCACAGGGAACTGTATTCAATATCCTGTAAGAAACCATAATGGAAAAGAAAAACTTTTCCAGCTGAGTCCTCCTACCATCTGAGCGGCTGCATGTTCATACCGATGACCTAATACAGTCAATTCTAACTTCTGGGTTTCTAGACTCCCTCACACATGTCTTTTTCATTTGACTTCCACTTGTGTTTTCAGATCTCTCACACAGTCTTTCCCAGTAAAGGTGCTCATGTAAATTTTCAGGACCTCCAGTCCCTTGTCCCCTCATTAGTTCTTCAGATCTGTTCATCTTATATTCATCTTTATTTCCTTTGCCAAATGGGACTTTAGGCCCGGTACTAAAGCCATTCTTCTCCAGTGCCCTGCCCTATACTGCTTTTGTTGCATCTGATCACCTGATCTCCACTTTCAACTGGGCACAGGGCTGCAGCAAGTGTAATTTTTTTTTTTCCTTGTAAACTTTTACTCCTATTCTCCATAGAATATATTTTGAAATTGTTATACTCTCCTCAGGCTCCTCCACTTGCCTCGTATTACACAGGGAAAATGCAGCAACCTATTAATATTATAAATCCTTTCATTTCTTGCCATCAAATTGAAAATTTTCTTTTATCTTCCCCCATGTTTTCCTTCCATTATGTTACAATAGAAGAGGCATTCCTTCTCCTGTCTAAAGCCCACCTGCTATTTGTCTCTGCATCTAAATGCCCACCCACCTGTGCCCACATCACTCACTCAGCGTTCCCCACTCTTCTCTCTGTATTATCCAGTCTCTTCCTAGATATTGAATAACTCTTATCAGAGATGAACTAACATAAACATATTATTCATATTCATTAACATATTTCCATCATTTAAAAAACTCTCAACTCTGGATCTCAGTTATTGGCTGCTCCACTTCTTTCCCTTTTAGTCAGTCCTTTATAGAGTTGTCGATACGTGTTTTATGTGCGCCAAAACTCCCTACTGTTTCCTCATTCCAGCAAATCCTGGCTTCCACATCCTATTCCAACTCAAACCACATCCAATGTCAATTTTTATGCTTACCTTCCTTTGGCAGAATTTGACAATAATCCCTCCCTGCTCTCATCTTGAAATGCCCTCTACCCTGACTTTTATGGTATACTGTCCTGGTTTTCCGTTTTCTCTTTCCCATCCTTACAAGCCTTCCTGAGAGCAATCACTTTCTCTCTGTTCTAGACTCCCTTCTCTCTTCTCTAGACACACGTTCCTTGTCAGTCTCTTCCATATCATCATGCTAAGTAACTGTTTCTGGGCTGATTTCTCTCACTTCTCTGTTTCTCACTCATACTGATTTTCCGGACCTGTTTGGTTACGGGTTTACTGAGTTTGCCCACTTGTATGACACACAGATCGTGGATTAGAGAAGCCACTGCATTCAACTCTAGGCACCTGCACTTCGCCTCTTTCAGTGACAGCCTTTAACTCAAACTCCAAAACTCCAGCCTCGGATTTCATTATCTCCAATTTATTCTCTACCCTGCAAACAGAGTGACTGTTCTATATAAATCAGGTTATACCACTGTCTTTCTTAAAAAATGATTTCCTATAACTCTATAAACTCTTGCTGAGTTTCCATATTCATACTCTGCGTTCAGACTATACTTGTTTCTTGTCCATATAAGCCTATATATGGAATATCTATCTATCTATCTATCTATCTATCTATCTAACCACACACTGTTCTCTTAATTTGGTTCAGTTCTACTCATTTATTAGCTGAGACATCACTTCCTTTAAGAAGCTAGTCCAGAACCTCCAAAACGGTTGTTAATTCCAGAGCACCTGTACTTACCCCTATGGTAGTGCTTTTCATATTATAAATTCTCTTTCTTGCCTGTGTCTCCTATTATATTGCAAGTTCCCCAAGGCCAAAAAGCATGCCTTGCTTTCTGTTTTATGTGCAGTCCCCAGCACATTGCCTGGACAGAATGGATACTTGTTAAATATTTGTTGAATTAATTAATTATTATTTTCTTCCCCTTATGTTGTGATTACTTGCATCACTGCAAGCCTTTATTTTTGAATGTATTTCATTAAATATCTTCTTTGAGAAAGAGAAGACCTGGGGCAATAGTTGAATTTATCATTATGTAGAAAATATTTTAAGGTTCTGCAAAACAGTCTTAAGAATGTCAGGAATAGACATGTTGAATACACTGGAAATTAAAACAGTACTAAAAATAGTTTAAATAATATAAAATTAGTAAAAATCATTTTCTAAGAAGTCTGGTGATGTGATTGCAAGACTACTGAGCATAATTAAATAAATAAACCAAAAAAACCCAAGACATAAATTTATACGAACACACTTTTGGGTGTTTATCAACCCTTGATCAGTGTTGAGGAAGGATGGTGGTGGCATGAGGAGAGCTTTTGGGACAGGCAGATCTGGGTTATAATCTTGATGGTGCTTTTTAGCTATGTGACCTAGAAATTATATTGGATTTTGTCTTAGTCTAAGTTTTCACATCTGTGAAGTGAAGTGCTGTCAGCTGACTGTGTCACTCAAAAATTCATACGTTGAAACCTACCTTCCAATGTGATGAGATTGGGAGGTGGCACCTTTGGGAGGTGATTAGCTCGTGAGAGAGGAGCCCTAATGAATGGGATTAGTGCCCTTATAAAACAGACCCCAGAGACCTCCCTCTCCCCTCCAACATGAGGACACAGAGAGAAGACAGAATCTAGGAACCAGGAAGTGGGTTCTTGCAAGACACTGAATCTACCAGCTCCTTGATCTTGGACTTCCAGCCTCCAGAACTGTGAGAAGTATTTCTGTTGTTAATGAGACACCCAGTCTATGGTATTTTTGTTATAGCAGCCTGAGTGGACTAACACATGGAGATAATAAAAACTACCTAGTTTAAATTTCAGTAGCAAAGATGAAATGAGACAATGTTGTGAAACACATAACATAGAAGATTCTCAGTGCACAGTGGTTGCTACTAGTTCTTTCTGAAATGGAAAGAAGAAAATAATTCTGTTTGCAAAGAAAAATAGTCAATAGATAATACTGCTGGAAGAAACAATAACAGCTTTTTTATAAACATTTTTAAATACCACATTTTAAAAAGAACTCTGCATACAGGTATCTCCCCTGGTGGGGAGAGTGTCTTTTTTCCAGTGGAGGCCTGTGAATTTAAAGAGATAATGTCTGTGGATCTATTTGTGTTGCTTGGAAGAAACTGCTTAAAATCATTTTTTAAAACTTAATTTAATTTAATTTTCTCCTTTTTAAGAAGATGAGAAAAAAAATTTTTAAAGTTGTATTGTTTCACTTTGTCTTGAAGTTTTCTTATTCCTTCTCAGTAATTTTTTATATGGTTTAAAAAGTTGATGTCAGTTAGGGTGGACTAAATTTGGCTTCTTAATGGTATAGTTAGTGGAATATTCACTGTGGGGTAGGTTAGCTCACAACTATTAGCTTACCAAGTGCTGAGTTCAGTAAGAGAGCAAATGTTACTGATCAGAAATACCTATTGTAAAGGTAAGGTGTGGCTTATAGACAAAAGAAGTTTATTTCTCATAGTTTTGGAGCTGGAAGTCCAAGATCAGAGTGCCAGCATGGTTGGGTTCTGGTGAGAGGTCTCTTCCAGGTTGTAGACTGCTGACTTCTCTGTGTCCTCACATGGCAAAGAGCAGAGAAAGGACGCAAGCTCTCTCGTGACTCTGAGTGACTTATAACCCCCCCCACTTGACTCTTATAATCCCGTGATGGGGCCTTCACCCTCATGATCTCCTCTAATCCTAATTACCTCCCAAAGTCTCCACCTTGTAACACCATAGCACTAGGGGGGTAGGACTTTATTTTTATTTTATTTATTAAAAAAAATTTTTTTTGGCCACACCATGCGGCATGCAGGATCTTAGTTCCCCGATCAGACCAGGAATGGGGCCCGTGCCCCGTGCGTTGGGAACGTGGAGTGTTAACCACTGGACTGCCAGGGAAGTCCCGGGGATAGGATTTTAACATATGAATTTTGTCATTGCCGAAATAGTCAGTGCCTCTGAATCCACACCAATAAAGACAGTAGCATAAAACCTATTACTGATGATTAAGCATCCAAAGCATATTACAGATCCTCAGTGTTTGGACACTTTGTCCATTGATCCAGCATGCAAAGAAAAAATAAACACGACAAAGAAACTTACTACGGTAAGTTCTAAATTCAAATCTGTTTACTTCTTTCCACCTCCTTTACCTCTTCACTAGTACAAGCTATGTTTGTCTCTCACCTGCATTACTACAGCATTCTCTAATTGTTCTCCTGGCACTGGCTTTGTTCCCAGCATTGCACCTGAATTCTTTTCAAAAGACAAATCTGTTTAAGTTAGCTTCTGCTTGAAGTTTTCATTGACTACCATCCAGAATCTTCATAAGCCTTGGCTGGCCTGGCCCCTCCCCACTTCTGTGGTCGCATCGTGCATTTCCCTCTGCTTTGTGCTCTGTGTTGAGCTGCAGTGACCTTCTTCAACGACCTTGAAAACCCCACCCTATCCCTCACCACAGGTTCCTCATGGCCCAGCCCTTTCTCCTCCCACCCTTATCCAGTTTCATGAAGGTAGTTTCTTCTCATCCTACAGATTTTTTATTTCAAAGGTAATTTCTTTAGGGTGGTCTTTGTTGAGCTCCCCGATTAGGTCAAATGCTTCTGCTATGCATGCTATGGTACCTTTTTGATTTTAGCACTTGTATCTGTGGAAATTATTCATGTGCTTTTGTGATTGTTTGTTAATTGTCTGTTTCCCCACTAGTTAGGAGGCTACATAAGAGCAGAGACCTTATTTGTCTTTATTCATCATTGTATGTCTTGGACTTAGCACAGTGCCTGTCACTTAGGAGGATTTAACAAATAGTTTGTTCACAGAATTAATTAAACAACTGTTTTTTTAAAAAGGCTGTCAAATGAGTTACCTTAAACTCTTGCTGAAAGGAGGCTATTCCAGACCATATCCAGGCTACATAAACATGACCAGAAGTAGTCCAAGATATAAAATTCTCACCCATTTATATTTATACTATATACTATGTATATAAAATATGCTATATATGTGTGGGCGTAGCTTCTTGGGCACATGCAGGTGCAGAAGAACACACAGGCATATCCAGTGCACAGGCAGGCTCCTGACGTGCTCTGCCCAGTCTCCTCTGTGCTTTGGCTCTATGTATGTCAGACTGTAGTGTTATGATTCCAACGTGCTCTTCCTGCTTGAAGGAGGTCCTGGAGCAAAGCACTGTGCAGCATTTCAGGACTGTCGCATTGATTTGATTGTCCAATAAGTCTTTGCATTTAAACCACAAGCCTGTGTGGCACTAGCTCATCCTCTCCTTGGAACATGCCTCCCCTGGGAGAGATTCTCTTCAATTATGCACTTTGGCATTGTCTGCTGCCCTTTTATGACTTTTATCTCTCCCTCTGCCTGACTGTTTATTACTCTGTCTTTCCTTAATATAAAGCGAGTCATTTCCTGCATTTTATGAGTCTCAAGCATGGATTTTTCACTCAAAATTAATTAGAGCACAACCCTAGCTCAGTGCTAATGTGATGATGCCCTCGAAGAAGGGAAGGGCCACTTTCCTTTCAGATGGACTTAGAGATTGAAAGGATGATTGAGGATAGTTTTCCAAATTGTTTTGCCATGTGTAAGCACTGGTGTTACATTACGCAGGAGAAACATCTTTTGTTCTTGTCTCTCCTTCACATCACCCTGTGAAGTTCCTGTTGATGACTTGAAAAAACTGTGGTATACACCTTATTCTCTTCCAGTATGCCCCTCATCCTTCTACTTTTTCTGAAGTCACTATGAAGTGAGCATAATTATTTATGTCCTGTTTTCCTTTGACTCCGAGGAAAACAAAAATCCTTTTTTCTTTCTTTCTCTGTTTTTCCTTCTGAGCTTGTGTAGCAATTGTATTACCATTTCATTGAATATCATTTCTTCCTTCACTGGTCCTCTTCCTCATACCTCTATGTTTAAGTCTCATTCTGATCAAAGGTATGTCTCGAAGTGGATGAGTCTCAAATAATTGCTTGTATTAATTTGAAATATTTTATGTAAACTAATTATGTAAATACATGTTAGCTTACACTCTAATTGTGGTGAAGAAAGTGAAATTCAGGGCAACAATCCATAAACAACTGTGATTACACAGTTTGACCTGAGCTACAAAGGAGGTTTTCATTCTATCCTTGGAGGCTCATTGGGGAGCAACGGAGACATTTTAGAGAGAGAAAGATGGATCATATTTTAGTTTGAGAAGAATAAGAGGCATCGTGGAGGGAGGAGAGAATTTCAAGGAAAAGTAGACTTTACTCGGATGTAAGATAAGCATTAAATATTTGTGTATTTACAACCAAGCAATTGTATGACTACGGACTATCTGCTTAGATGTAAATATGTTTTACAGATATTCTAACCCTCAATTTCTGTTTTCTTCTAGAGAAGATTAAGCAGGAGTTGATGACAGAAACCAGATTGTGATATTGTGAATAAAGCACATGGACACAGTTCAACGGAAGCTCAGAAAATGCCCAGTTAAGCCTATTGGAGGACATTGAGGAGACCTCATAAGGCATGTGAAACTGAGCTGAAATCAAAGGCTAGCAGCATGAAGGAGTTTGGCATTTTCTAATATAATGAGAAATGCAGAATATACATACTTGATGGTTTATTAGTTAGGATACTTTCAGCGGCAGATGACAGAATTGAAAAGTTCAGATTAATTTATAAATGATTTTGGCTCAATATCAGAAATGGTCACGTCTCTGGCTTCAGATACGTCATCAAGAGTCTGTATCTCCATGTCTTGCCTCTACTTACCTGTGCTGTAGCTTCATCTCCAGGCACCTTCTTGTCCGACTGTGAGCCATTTCTTAACAGCTCCTGACTTACAGAGTTCCAGTACCATGGGACCTAAGACAGAGGCAGTTTTGCCCACAGCATGTTTATCGATCACTAGAAGGGGACTATAGTTCACCCTGCTCAGGCCATGTGCACAAGCCTTGGACTCTACAATGACTAATTACCATTAGATTCGCCTAATGTTGACTCTCTACGTACAAACCTGAGACTCAACAGTATAGGCAGAGATGGACCAAGGCAGGTGGGTGGATGGAGGGAGTGGTCCGTCATGGTGGAGAGGGATATGTTATTACTGACATTGTTTAGAATTACAGAGGCACGATGACAATTAAAAGCAGACCCTTTGCATTTTTAAATTCTCTATGGATAATGCACCCTCTTATTGTCCCTCTCAGTTGATAGACAACCAAGTGCAAGTTGATGTCTTTTTTATTCTTGTACTTTTTTGTGGTAATTTGACCATTTTGTTCCTTCGAGGGAGAAAGGTATGTCATCTCGATTTTCTAGCTCTTAAGTAAATGATGGGTATTACAGAATATAAAGTTCTAAGAAAGGGCATAAAAATCAAGTCCTCAAATAACCTGTAGAGTTAGAGTGACTTTAGAGGATCAAAATCATTCAGCAGAAAGAAATCCATTAAATGAGAGTGAGAACAATCTGCTTTTGAAGACAATTCATGTTTAGTAGAATGTGTCTTGCTATCTCTTACCATCATGGCAATTGATAGTCTCTGCTAATTTTTAGAAGTTTTAGATCTGTGACCAGGCTTTTGGGGATAAATTTCTTCGCCCATATTTCCTAAGGCTTCAGGACATATGTAGCTACAAGGAGGCCTTCAGTAGCTGTAACTGGGTTTGGTCAAAATGCATTGAGTCTGCTCCAAGTCTGGGTTCTTTGTGGCGCTGGTTATAATGCAGAGAAGAAGAAAGCAGGATCCGTAATAACATGGAAGCAGTGGACGAGTCCCGCAAGAGTCCTAAGTCCTGAGTTAAAATCCTCATTTTGCTACTAACCAGGCATGACGCTGAGAAACCCACTTCCCTACTTTGTGATGCAGATTGTTCACCCGTAAAATAAAAGCTTGGATCTGATCACTGCCAACATCCATGTTAGCACTAATAGTATTTGAAATCTAGAAATTTTATATCAGGGTTGAAAAAAATATTTGGATACTTCTTTTATGAATGTCTTTTTACTTTTTTTCTAGAGAAACTTGAGTCCTATTAGGACATAAAGTTAATCTTTCAGATCCTGCGATTCAAAATGAAGTCCAATATTAGCCCAAATAGACATGGAAAAATTCTATGGTAGAAAAATGAACTGAGTCAGTCATCATTAAAACGGTTACTTCATCGCTGACATGGAGTTAGAGCTGCGCCAAATGAGATGCATCTGAGCATTTTATATGTGTGTGCTCTGTGCCGATAGAGACCCCACCACAGAGCACGTGCATTCCTGAGTGTTTGTGTGCACCTGGGCGCATGCCTGTGGTGTGTGTGTGTGTGTGTATGTGGTGTGTGTATGTGGTGTGGGTGTGTGCCTGTGGTGGGTATGTGCCTGTGGCATGTGTATGTGGTGTGTGTAGGGTGTGTGTATGTGTGTATGTGGTATGTGTGTTTATGTGGTGTATGTGGTGTGTGTATGTGCCTGTAGTGTGTGTGTGTGGGGGGGTGTGTAGGGTATGTGGAGGGGGTGTGTATATGTGCCTGTGATGTGTGTGGCGTGTGTGTATGGCATGTGTGTGTATATGGGGTGTGTGTCCACTCTCCCCTTACCTCACGCTTTCCCATGGAGAAGTCCCTGAATCTTGTCTCACTCACTCACACACTCACTCATTCCTCCCAGGTTGGGACCCCAGTCTTTCTCCTGGGATCTCTCGTCTCTACGAAGCCTGTCATTTTCTTCTGCTCTCAGCTGTGTGTGGAGCTGGGGGTGGAGGCTCGTGGTCATCCCCCTGGCCAAGGATCAAGGAAGCCCACCTGCCCTTACACGACCCACATTCTCACCAGCTTCATGGATAACACAGGCCGCATGCTGACCTCAGTCAGACCTACTACTCTGTTTCTCAAGTGGTTCTGCGATGCAGACAAGGAGAAGGGGTGATTTACACTGACACCCTCAGGCTCCCAGATGTGGGGACGCTTGTGTGTGTGTTAGGAAAATGGGGAAGCCCCAGATGTCACCGCGCACTTTCTTAGAGAGAGAACTTGTTTGGGAAGCGGGTTCATTTGCCTTTGGAACCTCAGCCTCTGTGTTCTGAGCTGCTTTCCCTGCACCCATGGCTCCTCCTCTCCTGCCCCTCAGCGGCCCGGTCCCCAGCCTTCCCCTGCTCACCCACCTCATCTTATCTGTGTGAATCATCCAGTTTGGATGATCTCTGAGTCTTAACGTCAGATACTCAATCCACCTGTCAAATTATGTCACAATATCTTTCCTGATTTCAATTTTGGGAAGACTTTCTCATAGTTGTATTTCCTGCTGCTTTAGTTAGACATTGTGTTCATTTGCAAATAATAAAAATCTCCATAACAGTAGCTAAAAAAGATAAATTTAAAAACGTTCTTTCCCACATATCAAGAAACTATCCAGGCTGGAACCTTGGCTCCGTAGTGTCACCGAGAACCCAGCCACTTCTGTCTTTTCTCCCAGCCATTCACAAAATGCTGTCTCCCTACTTCCGGAACCTGTGAAGAACAATTTCAGCTTAGATCTCAGAGGTTGCGGTGCTGGTAAAAGAGTCTGGGAAATGTAGTCCTTTTACCAAGGAGGATGGGGCGGGTAGATATTGGCAGAATCCAACAGCCTCTGGAAAACCTGTACTCAGCTCCTTTATTCACACAATAGAGCTGATGCCTTAAATATAGCATAGGTCTGCTCTGGGGTGTTTTAACAGGGGCCAAGCATATAAAGTAAAGGAATTAATTTACCATTCTGATTGTTAGATATTAGCCAGCTTAGAGGGTTGGCTATTTGGGGGCTGTGGGACCTCCCCAAGGCCCTTGGCCTCACATCATGTAGGCAGGTAATACCTATGGGACAACTGATAGTTACTTTAATTAGTAGCATTAGCCCTGCTCAACATACTTGACCTAAGACAATGTAATTTTGACATGAAAATAAAGATATGAGATATTGTATTGGTGTAATGATGTCATCACCAAAATGCAGAACTATTAGAATATTGTAATAGCCACTTGAGTGGTTTCTACTTTTCCTTTACTGTTGTCCATTTTTGATCACTGTGTTCCATTTTCCCAGCCAAGACATGAGCAGAAAGAAAACCAAAGGCAGGGAATTATGAAATCATTGATTCAAGTCCTTTTGCTTCTTAAAGTCTTCAGTTATAGGAAGGAGTTGCATGAATTCTTTTCCTGCCCCTGCCCCTTCTGCTTAAGTTAATTCAAGGGACACACTACACAGCTCAGAAAACCTGCTTTAGAAAGGCTATAAGATAAAGTCACTACTTTCCTTTTGTTTCTGACCCCTCTCTACCACCCTCCTCTTACTTCTGCACATTGCATCATTTTCTTGACCACTCCGTAATTGCTTCACCTGTGTCAAAGGTTATAGCCCACTAGTTAACATAGTTTTCATCTGTGACAAATTCTGTAGTCAATTTTGTAGGATTCTGGTTATTTTTCATTTGGGTCTTGATAGTTCAGGGTGAGCAGTGTTTAATGACTTAGTATTCAGCAGTTGATGAGCAGTGCTATGGATGCCTGGGGCTTAGGGATTATGAAAGGACTCAATTCCCCACATAAATTAGTGCTACCTGTACAATAGAAAAGAAGTGAACAGTATGCTATTGATGAGTTAGGAAAAGTGTAAGAGAACCAAATATGTTTTTCATTATGCTATGCTGCTATACCATGGGGAGCTCAGGTAGGTGTTTGAATATGTAGAATTGATATTTTTAACATAGCTAACCTTGTGTGAAGGAATTCACTACTAGAGAATTAGACAGGTTACCAATATAATAATCTGTATAATTTTATAAAATGCAATTCAGAAAATATATACTGCATTGATTTCCAATCAGTGCTCTGCACTTGATAACTGTACTTTAAGAATTGTTACCAGAATTTCTCAGAATATTAACATTTTCAAACTCCTGAGTCCAGGATCATGCCAAGAACTCAGCACTTTGAAAACTGGTGAGTCTATTTCATTATCTAGTTCAGATCTACTTTCTTTCTTGAGAACAGAACCAGAAAATATTCTCATATGTTTGTGAGGCAGGGAAGGAAAATAAAAGGAAGAACCAGGGATAAAACAACCTATCCATGAAGATAATGAGGACCAATGAGATATGAAGGAAAAAATCAGAGGAAAGGACTCATTTTTGTCCTCATTTGTACTTTCAGATGCTCTTAATGGAATAGCACGAATTCATTCTAAAGTAAAGCATTCAGTTGCCATAATGACTGTTGACATTAAACTCCATTTAATTATTTTTAGTAAATAACTATTTCAAGTAAATACCTGAGATGAGAGGACTTTTTTCTCTCCTCTGTTTTTTTTTTTTTTTTTTTTAATTTTTCTTTTATTTATTTATTTTGGCTGCATTTGGTCCTTGTTGCTGTGCGCGGGCTTTCTCTAGTTGCAACAAGCGGGGCTTTCTCTAGTTGCAGCAACTCTTGGTTGAGGTGCACAGGCTTCTCATTGCGTCTCCTCTGTTTTTAAGTGTGTATTATAAATACATTTCTGTCTAACTCTTGATATTTTTCCCTGAAAATAAACCTTCATTCTTTGATTCATTTCTCATGTAATAAAAAGCAAATTTAGGGTTTTATATATATATATATATATATATATATATATATATATATATATATATATATGAATTAGTGTTTTTCTTACGAAGAACTAAACTCAGGTAATTTTGTATTGATTAAATTTATCCCCACAATTTATCTATATTATTGAAAAGGTTGAAAGAGAATTTATCACTTCATTTTTCAACTGGGGAAATTAAGAGAAAAAAGGTCAAGTGACAGAAATTAAAAAGTACATGATGAAGCCAAAACAAAGTCTCAGTTCCCATAGATTCCAGTTTCTTGCCGAAATAAGCCCTTAAACTGTGCTTCCATCTGCATCTTATCCAAGTTTTATCAGATTGGTGCATTTCATTTCCCCTGATGTATTTGTTACATTGGAATAAACCAGCTCAAGATGGTTTAATACCAACCATGACTCCAATAATCTCACCATTTTCCTCCACTCAGATTCCTTACGGCTTCTCTTCAGTTTAGTGATAAAGCTCGTTGATCTCATCTCTGCTCTCCCTGACCCCACCTCATCAGAATCCAGCTGTGACAGGACCTGAAGGTTTTAGGGAAATCCTCACTATAAATACTTTAATACATCTGTACCTTTGGGTGGCAGTTGAACCCATAAAAATATGCCTTTATCCCTTTCTAGGGATAAATTTATAAATTAATCTGAACTTTTCAATTCTGACCTTTTCTGGTCAACCAGAAAGCAAATGTTCTGGAAAGGAGAGGCATTCATGTAGCATGAGATCTTTTCAGAGAGTGTTTCACAAGATGGAACATTCCTGTTGGAGGTCAGGCAGTGTTGAATGGGCACGGCTTTCTCTGTGCATTGCTAGAAACCACAGGCAGCTGGACAACCAGGGTCATCATCTGGTGAGAGGCTAATATATTCCTCTTAAGTGTACAGTGTTGGGGTCTCATTGTGATTCTGTGTTTTCCTTCTTTTAAGCCTCAAAATAATTACTCATTGTTCAAGCCTTATATATTGTAATACTTAAAAAATTGTCTCAGAACCCATACTCATAACTCATACTGAGATTTTAGTTTTTGCCTACAGTCTTAAAAAAAGTTTTGAGAAAAATTTCAACAAAATGAAATGCACAGACTTTAAGTGTAAAGTTAGATGAGTTTTGATAAATATATTCACTAGAGTAACTAACACCCTTACCAAAGTAGAGAATATTTCCATTATTCCACAAAGGTCATCTGTGGCCATTTTCCTTCAGTTCCTCCCCAGGTGGCAATCAGTGTTCTGATTTTTACCACCATAGTTAACTTTTCCTGTTCAAGAACTTCATATACATGACACCCTATAACATGTACTTCTTAGTGCCCAGCTTCTCTGATCTATACAATACTTTGAAATTCATTCATATGTGTCAGTAGTTTACTTTGCTTTAAGTCCCTCTTGTTGAATCCATTCTGCTGGTGATGGATATTTGGATTGCATCCAGACTTTGCTATAACGAATACAGTTGCTATGGACGTTCATATATATATACATTTTTTGTGGACATATATTTTTATTGTTATTGTTCTCCTTCATTGGTTAGGACCTCCAGAGCAGGTTGAATAGTGATGGTGAGAGAAGACATTCTTTCCTTGTTCCCCATTTTAGGGAAAAAGCAGTACTTTTGCCATTACGTATAATGTTACCTATATTTTTTTAAAGTGATTTTTATTGATTTGCATAAGCTTCCTTTTATTCCTTTGTTTGTAGAGAACTTTTATCAAAATAAGTGTTGGATATTGTCAAACATTTTTATACATGTTAATTGATAATATAATATAGTTAATATTATTTGTTTATATGGTGAATTACACTAATATTTAATTATTCAATCAGCCTTACATTTATGAGATAAAACACACTTTGTCATGATGTATCGTCCTTTTTATATATTTGTGGATTTGATTTGTTCATACTTGTTAAGCTTATTTTTGTGAAAGTTCATGAGGGATATTAGTCCATAGTTTTCGTTTCTTATAATGCCTTTATCTGGTTTGCTTTGGTTATAAAAAATGAATTGCTGTTTTTTTTCCCTCCTCTAATTTCTGAAATGATGGCAGTATTTATTTTTTAGTCTTTGAATTAATTACTGGTGAAACCAGCTAAGCCTAGAATTTTCATCGTGGAAAAGTTCTCAATAATGAGTTCAATTTTTTAATACGTAAAATGCTATTAAGATTTTCTATTCATCTTCAGTCAATTCTTTAAAAGTTGTATTTTTCAAAAAGTGTGACTGTTCGACTATGTCATTAAATTTATTGGCAGAAAGCTTTTCATTTTGTTCCCACATTTACCTTTTAATGCTTGTAAGATTTGTAATGATATCTCATTTTTCATTATGATTTTAGTAGTTTATGGGCTTAAAAAACTTTTTATTTCTAATCTCTCTAGCACTGTGATTTGTTATATTTTCCAGTTGTCTATATTCCATTTCATTCTTTCTGATCTTATTTTTATAGCTTCTTTTCTACTATTTACTTTGGATTTAATGTGTGCATCTTTCTCTAGCTTATTAAAGTGAAAACTTGAATTCTTGATTCTAAATGTTTGTTTTCTAATACAAATATTTAGAGCTATGACTTTCCCTCTCAACATTGCTCTAGAGGCATTTCACAAATATGACATGTTGTATTTGTTATTGTTGTTTAGTTCAAAACATTTTCTAATTTCCATCATGATTTCTTTGTTGATCCACAGATAATTTAGAAGTACGGTGCTAAATTTTCAAATGTTTGGCAATTTTTTAGGTATTTTCATTAATGGATCCCTAGTTTAATTTCACTATTATCAGAAAATATACTCTGTATGGTTTCTATCATATGAATTTTATTGAGACTCTTTTTTCCTAGCTAAATATATATTCTATCTTGGTGACCCTTTCATGCAAATTTGAAAAAATAAATTGCTTCAGTTGTTTGGTTTAGGGATTGTTACAGAAAGACTTAAGCTTACCTCCAAGCTTTTGCCTACTGGTATTTATGCTTTCATGTAATTCCTTATCCTTGAGGTTGGGTGGGACCTGTGACTTGCTTTTAACCAATAGAATATGACAAAGGAGAGGGTTGTTACTCTTGTGATTATGTGATTATGTTATATACGACTCTGTCTTGCTTTCAGACTCATCTTAGAGTCATTCTCTCTCTGTCTCTGTCTCTGTCTCTCTCGGTCTCTGTATATCTCTCCCCTTGCTGGATTTAGTAAAGCAAGCTGTCATGAATTCTTTAGCTGTCACGGAAAGAATTCTGCCAATAACTGGAGGGAGTTTTGAGGTTGGTACTTCCCCAGGCTAGCCTCTGATGAGACTGCAGCCCTGTCAACACCTGCACTGCAGCCTGATGGGACCCTGAAGCCAAGGACCCAGCTAAACCATGTACAGGATCCTGACCCACAGAAGCCACAAGATGATAAAAGTGTGTTGTTTTAAGCCACTAAATTTGTGGTAATATGTTACGTAGCATGCACATGTTTGCCCTACATTACAGTATTTTATCTTTAAATGTGACTTAAGATAGTTAATGCTGTTCAGATATTCCTTTTCCTTATTAATTCTTTATCTTGTCCTTTTTTCTATTACTGAGATAGAGGTATGAAAATCTCCAGCTATTACTGTGGGTTTTTCTATATCTTCCTGAATGTCTGTCATGTTTTTCTTTGTGTATTTTGAAGTTCTATGCTTAGTGTGATATTCAGTTTTATATGCCAACTTGGTTAGCCTATAGTTCCAGTTATTTAATTAATACTTATCTAGGTGTTGCCTTGAGGTCTAGTTTGTCTGATATTAATAGAAGCATTCCAGTTTCTTTATGCCCCCTGTTTGCATAGTATAACTTTTTTTTTAATCATTTTGCTTCCCAGCTATCTCTAAAGGGTGTTTCTTGTAAATAGCATCTAGTTGGATTTTATGCTTTTATGCACTGTAATAATTTCAGCTTCTTATTGAAGTGTTTTGTTATACATAGTCTGCTAATTTACTTTTACATGGATTACTAACCCCACATTAATCACATATATTGTAAAGAAAAGAGAAGTAAGAGTTAAAAAATCTCCTTTTATATTTCCATACATATGTATATTTTGAAGGTCCTTATCTATTCCTATAGATTGAAGTTTCCCTATGATAACTTTTCAATCTGAACTTCCTTTCCTTGTGGTGCATGTCTGCTAGCTAGTGATAAATTTCCTGAGTTTTAATTTTTTAAATGCCTTTTTATCTTCTAATTTTTTTAATGTATTATTATCACTGGATATAGATTTGGAGATGACATTTCTTCTTTTTAATTTCTTTTCACATTTGTCTCTAGCCCTTCTTTTTAGCTGTTATTCATATCATTGTTTTCCTGTCTTTAATATTACTTTTTTGGGCTTCTTTCAATATTATCTTCTTATCTTTTGTTTTCATTTGTTTGACTATGATGTGCTTAATTACAGTAATTTTTTTTTTTTTATTTTATAGCTACTTTATTTATTTATTTATTTATTTTTGGCTGTGTTGGGTCTTCGGTTCGTGTGAGGGCTTTCTCTGGTTACGGCAAGTGGGGGCCACTCTTCATCGCGGTGCGGGGACCGCTCTTCATCGCGGTGCGCGGGCCTTTCACTATCGCGGCCCCTCCCGTTGCGGGGCACAGGCTCCAGACGCGCAGGCTCAGTAGTTGTGGCTCACGGGCCCAGCTGCTCCGTGGCATGTGGGATCTTCCCAGACCAGGGCTCGAACCCGTGTCCCCTGCATTAGCAGGCAGATTCTCAACCACTGCGCCACCAGGGAAGCCCTACAGTAATTTTTAAAGCTTTTTATTTTGAAATAATTTCAGACTCACAGAGAACTTGCAAGAATAGTATAATTTCCATAAGTCTTAGACTCCTCAAATGTTAATACTTACCTTATTTATTTTATATATAATATATACTAATATACTAACACAATTATACACTATATACATTTTTTCCTGAACCTTTTAAAGTAAAGTTGCAGATGTGTTCTTCCATACAGGTAGATAATTCAGTGTGTGTTTCCTGAAACTGAGGAAATTCTTTTACCTATTTACAGTGCAATTATCAGTTGTATAATGCTGTTTGCTAGTCAGCAGTCCTTATTCAAATTTAATCAGTTATCACAATAATGTCTTTTATAGCAGAAGATAAAAAGTTTTTTTACAGGATGCAACCCAGGAATACTCATTGCATTTAGTTTTCACTTCTTTTTGGTCTTCATTCATCTGGAAGAGTTCATCAGTCGTTGACATTTTGACAAGCGCAAGCTGGTTATCATGTTCAACATCTTTTAATTTGAGATTGCTGGATGATTTCTAATGAATAGATTTAAGGTGTGCATTTGCAACTGCAACAACATGGATTGATGTTTTTAACACATTGTATTAGGAGGTAATTGCTACTGATTTGTCCCTTTACCAACAATGCAATGATGCTAATTTTGATCATTTTATTATAAAGTTATGTCTTCCAAGTTTACTTGCTATTAAGTTACTACTTTATCTTTGTGATAAATAAATATCTTATGGGGGGATTCTTTGAGACTAGTTCAATATCCTGTTTCTCCTGAAATCTTTCATTCACTATTTTTATTATCCATTAATGATTCTTATCTAAATAAATGATTGCTATGATGATTATCAAACAGTGTTTTTCTAATTTGATCATTCCTTCTTCATGTGTTCTTTGGGGTTCTAGTATAAGGAAGAGCTTTTACTTTTCAACTATGAATTTATTCATTTCATAAGGAATAGGAATTAAGTGTGATGCTAGCTATAGCTTTTTTTGGTAGAGGTTCTTTATACATCTGAGAAAGGTCCCCTCTATTTCTAGTTTGATAAAATTTTTTTTAATGGATGGATGTTGGATTTTGTCAAATACTTTTTCTGCATCTATAAATATGATCATGTGACTATTCTTCTTTAGCTTATTGATGATGTGGATTACATTAATTGATTTTTAAATGTTGAACCAGACTTGCATACCTGGAATAAATCCCATTTTGTTGTGGTGTATAATTATTTTTGAGTTTATTTATTTTTCTTTTCTTTTCTTTTTATTGCAGTATAGTTGATTTTCAGTGTTGTTAGTTTCAGGTGTACAGCAAAGTTATTCAGGTATCTATCTATCTAACTATCTATCTTCTTTTTCAGATTCCTTTCCCTTGTAGGTTATTACAAAATATTGAGTATAGTTCCCTGTGCTGTACAGTAGGTCCTTGTTTGTTATGTACTTTTTATATAGTAGTGTGTATATGTTAATCCCAAGCTCCTAATTTGTCCCCCCCTTTCCCTTTTGGTAACCACCCTGTTGGATTTGATTTTCTAATATTTGGAAGATTTTGCTTCTGTGTTTGTAGGAGATACTAATCTGTCATTTTCTTTTCCAGTAATGTCTTTGTCTGGTTTTCATATTAAGATAATACCAGCATCATAGAACGAGTGAGGAAGCATCCCATCTGCTTCTGTTTTCTCTAAGAGACTGCAGAGAATTGGTATAGTTTCTTCCTTAAATGTTTGGTAGAATTCACCAGTGAACCAACACGGGCTTAGTGTTTCAATTCTTAAAATAGATATAAGCGTATTCAAATAGTCTGTTTCTTTCTGTGTGAATTTTAGCAGGTTTTATCTCAAGCAATTGGTCCATTCCATCTAGGTTATCGAATGTGTGGGCACAGAGTTGTATCATTGTTGTCAATTTTATGTAATTGCTTTAAAGTTATCTATATTCAGTTTACTTACAATAAAAAGATAACAAATAGGAGAATTATAAATTGTCTATAAGCCCTTATTTTATCCCTAAATATTTTACTTTCAGACTAAAAGGCCTGGATCGTGGATTTTAATTTGATAGTGAGTTTTTCACTAGGCTGAGAATTACTGTCTTGATTTTGAAAATTCTCTTGTTAAATAATCTTAGCTACAAGGCATTGGTAAGTGTGAATAGAGGCCCATTGATGTTTTACCTTGAAATTAACTGGAATGTTTTAATTTATTAAAAATTCTTAGCATACCCATTTGTTTTCCTAATATTCAGAGCATTCAGGTAAATTTTACCATGCTACCAATTGAACTAAGAGAAGTTTGACTTTAGCATAATTTCCTTCTCTTTGACTTCCTATATTAAAATAGTAAGAGGAGGTGCCCTTCAAAGAGACTTCAAGGTGCGTGGCACCTCTGGGACGTGTGCCGTGTGGTGGCCTTGTTTGAGAAGTAAAATGTGTGTATATATTGACAAGGTGTTCAATTAATTCTATCTTCCCCTGAACTATGGGCAATATTGTGAGGGTAAAAAGGAAGAGCAAGTGTTGGAGAATCATTGTGGATTGTGTTCCATTTGTGTGCATTGGAATCCTACAAAAAGAATGTTTCACTAAATAAGTTTGGAGCTTGTCTTCAACCTTTTATTTATTTCTTTCATATTTTTCAGGCAATCCCCGGGAAGATAAATGGTGTTGATTTAATGATCTTTTAAGCTGCTCTAGACTATAACTATATGCATCCTTATTTCTGTGAGTGAATGACTGAACAGCTCTATTGATGAAACTATTAGATTTAGAGAGCTTATTGATTCTAAGTCTTGGAACAAGAATGGTCAATACACTGGTTTGGTAGTACTTTAGTTCATTTAGATTCAAAAATTTGTAGCGATAGTAGACATTGAGGTTCTGCTTTTGAATTAAAGACTACAGTAGCTAAGTAATTTAACAAAAACCCTGATCCTTCCCTTCATGAAGTTTAGAAGACAATGTTAGGAGATCAATCTGTGCATGTGATTACTAAACACATGTATAGAGGCTTTATTGACATCAAGTCTATGATGCGAGTATGTCTAGTCTATGATACGAGTATGTCTAGCTTGTTATAATTTGGATCTTGGGAAATTGTGCCTTGCAGTGATTGACTCCTTCACTTGAATCATCTTGATAATATTTTACTCAGCCTAATAAAATTAGTATATTCTCCAGTTAGATTTAAAATTGATCATCCAACCATCATTAGTAGAAAGAATTGATGAATTAAAACAAAATCAAACAACATATATTGATTTTCTACAAAAAGCAGGGAACTATTGTCAGAATCCTCTAGCTTTGCTGCAAATCAGGTTATCTTTACAAATGATTCTGAAAGATTCAAAGTAGAATTAAATTAGAATTGCTAATTTGCATCCAAAACGGAAATGACTTCTGGCTTGGCAGTGCTGGACACCTGGCCCTTGTTTTTAGGAAATGTACCAAGTCAAACCAACTGGAGATGGGGCAGAACAAAATGCTGTGCTGGAGAAGACCCAACTAGAATGAGTGTTATCAGTCTTTAATATATGGAGCACTGGTGGTCTGAACTCCTCTAAGCCCTGGAAGAATGTTTAGCCATTTTAAAACTGCCTACGTGCCAGCAGGCTTCGGCGGTCCAACTGGCAGACTTGAACACTTCGGTTGGTTGGTGTATAAGCCTGCAGGTCCACAACGACTTCAGGGACCACCTTAGGAGCTAGTAAAAAAAAGAAAGTGCAGTCAGTGTACAGATATTCTGAGAGGCATGGAGGGGTTGAGTAGAGGTTCTGTGCTGGTGTTGGTCATTTTTAATAACTTGGGAAACTCCTAAATATACAAGGAGGGATTTGGGATTTTTATCACAAACTTAAATCTCTTCAGGAAAAACACAATTGTTTTGTTTGAAATAAGTGTCCCTTGAGAAGATAATGCAAACACGGATTTACCTCACAAAACTGTGATTTAGTCTAGGAAAGTAATAGTCATTTCAAGATGAAGGCACAATTCCTGTACTTGCCATTGGCTCAGGCTTCGTGGTTGATACAGTGGCTTATTTCTGATCCCAAATGTTGCCTTTGGGTATCTGTTGGGTAGAGCCCACATCAGGAGACAACATATATGTGAGAGGAAACGTTGTTTCTTTGATGTGTCGTATAAGGAAAGCCTGGAGAAGATGTGAATAGAATTTTCAGGGCAGGGAAAAACACTTAACTGGAGGCTTAGAAAGCCCTGGCTGTAACATCAAGCTCTTCTATTTTCTTGTTTCTTGGGCTAATTTAACATGACCTACATCACTTTATTTGCCCAGTTTTGGCTCCAACTCACTCTTCAAGGCTGAGTTTATTGTTTTTGAGATGGTCTGAAAATGTGATACTTTCTTAATTATGACATGACATTCCTGGCAGAGAAGAACCAAGAAAAGGGAAATCCTCTGCTGACCTTGGGATATTTGTTTTCCTTGTTTGAAAGTTAGTGCCTTGCAATGGATCAGGAGAATAGTAGTCTCAATCTGAGGCGACAATATTATAACAGAATGTAAGATCATCACTTAATCCACCTAAGACAGCAGTCTATTGGTTTAACTCTGTTACCAGTCGCCAGTTACTTTTGTTTGCTCCCAGAGTGATACGGTATATCAGTTTCCAAGCTAATACTTTTTTAGGAAAAATGTATTTTATTTAAATAAAAACTGCTATATTTAAGACCCCATGAACAGTGGCATGAAATCCATTAATTTTGGATTTCTGAAGAACTGGTTTCAGACTGAGCAGAAGATTATTTGTCAATCTTTCTTCCTAATATAAATAAATGCCCTTAATAGAATGCATGATATATGATTATGAAAGCTTCATGACAGCTAGTACTGCCATGGATGCCATGTTACTGTTTAGGGGTTCTTCTAAGGTAGGCACGCCCCACTCAACACAGTTGGGAATATGTCCTATGCTGGAAAAAATTTCCTGTGTGTAATTTGTGGAAGAATACCCCAAATCAATTAATTAAGAAGAATATAGAAATATAAAGGGATGTATATAGAATATACACAAAAACATCTAGCATTAGTTCTGTCTTTTGATGTGAAGTATAAGGAACCTGCCAGGTAATTTTGTTTCCAGGTGTTCAATTCTCTTTTTGTTGCATTCTATTTCCTTTATGCTCTTGGGTTCCAGTTTTGGTCCTTTTACAGTAATTAAAAAATTCCAATGTAACATAAAGACCTATGCTGGGATAGGTGTTTGGTGTGACTCTGAATGTGACTTGAAGAACCTATATGCATTTTTAGTAGAATTCAGTGGCCTTCTATACTAACGGTTGTTACATATCCACGTGGGAACATGTGTGTGAAATATGAAGAAGCTTATTTCCTAAAAAGACAATAAATCCCAATCTTTTGAGCAAAAAGAGGTTAAAATTTATTAAGCTCGTATTATGGGCACTGAGTAAGAGGGATGCCATCGAAGGATGAGCTACCTCTTCCTGCAACTTCAGGGTCCCCTGCAACGTGCTCTTGGGCACTCCTTTGCCTTACTGAGGTGCACAGTAGTGCTATTTCCTGGTTGCCAACGATCCACAATGATTTTCCAGAATTTTGTTACTTTCTGCAAATATCTAATGGATGAATTAGACAGTTATGTGATAGAAAGCCTGACCGTGCACTTTTCAAGTATTTCAGTGGGACACTCCTATCTACAAATATCCCAGGGATGTACCATTGCTTTTGCTTTACTATTTTGGTCAGTGGAGTTAATCCCAGGGGCTTCTACTTGCTCTTTTTACCATAATAGTCTTCATTTCACAGGTCAGGGATCCCAGCTGGGAATTCTTCCAGCTACTGAGTATATCTATTTCAGCTCTGCCTCAAGAATAGTCATATAATCACAGTGGGTCTATGTACTCACTGGGCCTACTAGGAGAAGAACTTGGGCCAAACCCAATTGTTTTCTGACTTCCTTAAACTCCCAGGCTGATAGATGAAATATAGTGATATTTTGGATTACCAGGAACTTGGGTAAACTCCCAGCACCACCTTAGAGCCTGCATCTAATAATCTTCAGAAACGTTTAGTTATTTCCCTTTCCCTTTTTTACAAGGTTATTTCACCTTGGGAGATGGGAAGCCATGAAGGAAGATTTACGGAGTATACTTGTGGTTTGGCAAGATTTTCCTTAAGGGAAGCTAATATCCTCTTAATTCAAGGGACATTGGGTTGTGAAGCGTGCAAGAGGCTTTGATTCTTCCTGTCGTACTCAAGCCAGATGTTGGCTCTGCAGTCCTAGATTTTTTCTGATTATCTCAATCAAGATATGTTTTTAAATGGTGACAATATATTTCATCACTAGGGATACCATGAGCAATTTTCCACTGTCGAGGATCTCTGATCAAAGCCTTCTGTTGTTTTACCAGCCCTGGTGTCTTATGACAAATGACCTGTCTTATTTCTGGCATTTAGGTGATACCTGTTGGCCTCTATTCTTCTGAAAGCTCATCATCTCCTTTAAAATCAGAGTAACTTTTCCCTCAACAGGTCAGGGTAATGTCAAAGGAATGTGAGACTTCCAAGGTCTTGCCCAAGAAACCCAGGGTGGCAGCTCCTCACCCGTTCTGCCTGCTCTCACTCTGAGAGCATATCCTTGCTTAAATAAACTCTCACTTTGCTTTCCTAACCCCTCTGCTTCGTCTCCGAATTCTTTCGCGATGAAGAAAGAACCTTAAATTCACCGGGAACTGACATTTGCTATGCAGCATAGTTGCATCAATTAATAATTGTTATCCCCCTACCTTTCTGAAGATATGAAGAAACACAGTGGTGCTTTAAAAATTCCATTTATGGTGCTTTTTATTTGTTTTTGGTGTCTTTCTTTCTCTGTTCATATTCAAGAGTAAATCCCTAAAAAGCCCACTGAAAGCTCGTTGTTCCAGGCAAGCCTTGTTGAGGGGATGGCTTTTAGAGCCATTTAGAGTAATCAAGTGGCAAAGCAGCTGTCTTGCTGGGTGGGCAGGGTGTGGAAAGCACTCAGTATGTGGGAGGGATTTGTCTGTGGCTATTAAGTTTCTCCAAAGAGGATCCTACAGTATCCTGTCAGTGGGTGACATGAAACAGGCAGCTAGCCTTCTGGGAGTTTGTCAGGGAAAGGTTTCTAAGTCTCCACAGTCCAATTACAGAACTTAATCTCCCTGTTTTCAACCTCTCGCCTCAGCCCAGGTCTCTGCCGTATCTCATTTCTCAAATCCATGTTCCCCCCAGGTCGAGTTTTTACAGAAAGTAAACTTTCAGTCTCGTGGATTGGAGGTTGGTGGTGCTGGTGTGTGTAGGAGAAGGAGCTGGGGTCCATCACCTCTGTGTGGACACCTTTGCCCTCCTCTGGGCTTCAGCCCACCCCCAGCTCCCTCACTCCAGTGCCTTGCGCTTTCTCTGAGACATCCTGGAAGTCTCTGGAAGTCTCAGCCAGCTGCTGGCCTCCAGCCCCTCACCTGCCGACCGCCTTGTGCAAATCCAGTAACCACTCTCTTTGTTTCTGCTCTAGTTTTCTTTGTTGCTTGGGTTCACACCCATTTTACATTGTTACTGTAATATTTGTAAAGTTCAGGAGGGAGGGGGGCAAATATGTGTGTTCCATCCATTATTTTAAACTGGAAGCCTAATATTTAATTTCCACCAGTGCTTTTCCATCTTTTCCCCCCCCCCCTCCTCCTCCTCAACATCATGGCTAAAACCACTTTGTGGATTTACATCGTGCACTGCATTGTGCTCTAAACAGATGCTTGTCTTACACACACTCCTAAACTGTTCTTCGGGTAGCCAGGGACCAGATTTTGTAGTTTTAACTCTGCGTAGAGCCTTCACTTAGCAGAGGAGCAGTAAAAAATTTGTAAACAAAGATAGTAACTTTGGTACTCTGAGTAACAAAGTTGGATGACTCCGAGTGTATGCTGCAGTTCTACTGAGAATGTTACCTTTTGAGTCAAGTGCTTAAGTTCCTGTATGTTAACTGTTATATGATGTACATGAGTTTATACACTCAGTTGTGTATGTATAGATATAGAAATAGATACACACATGCATACAAATATGTATATGTGAGTGTGGATGTGTGTGTGTGTGTGCACGAGAGAGAAAGAGAGGGGAAGAGATTGAGAAAAAGAGAGAGATACTACTACAGGTAATATTCTAGTGATATTCTGGTTTATTCTGACTCAGTAAAATTGACTTTGATTTTAAAACCATATAATACTTACATAGATCATATGCATGCATAATCTTATTCCTGAATATTTGAATATGACTTCATCAGAAGTTTATAAAGTTTAAAGTTTAGTTTAAGAGTGCTGGGAATGGGAGGGTTTTCGATAAATAAAATTTCATGTTTCTAAATCTTAAATGGGCAGTGGGAACTTTTTTTCATTGAATATATATCATCATTTTCAATTTACTTTTAGGGAGAGGTTTTCTCCTTCTCCTTCCCTCCAGGACAATGTCTCTAGAGTTCTACAAATAGAAATCTCTTATAAAAAGGTTCTTACTAGAGGTAATTTTAACTTATCCTTTTTTTAGTAAGCACGCATTATTTGATCAGTACAATATAGCACAGTTAGAACATGCACAAATATCTCTTTGTGTTTATTTTCATCCAATTTGATTTCTCAAACTTCTTAGGGTAAATTTTATTGAAAATCTGGTCACATACAATACCTATTTCTAAATTTGTAATACCCTAAATATTATATGGCACTTAATATTTTTTGCAAGACTAAATTTTTCAGTTTCTAATATAGCAACCCATTTGAGAAGTGTTCCGAATGCAGAAACTCTCAGCCTCTCTCTGACGCTTAATGCTGTGAGACATTTTTCTGTAATCTCAATATCAGAAGTACAATTTAAACTTGCCTAGAGGTTAATACTATAGGGCTCTTGGGCCATGGAACCGACAGCTTCTCGTGCCCTTGAATTCTGATTTTTCTTCACCAGGACCCTACATTTTCATTAACAGCTGATGCATATTTTAAAGATGTAAGTGAGTAGCCTCAGGCAGTTGCAGAGAAAAATGGTTCTTTTCTGATTTCATCTTGTCTTCACGTTCATTTCTACAAAGTTTCCCCTTCAGTCTAAGCATAATTCTGCCACAGAGAAAAGCAGAGTGCAACGTGAAGTCCAACAATCATGTTCTTTTTCTAAGATGACATAGAAGCTATATTGGATTGGTTAAAAGATTTTAGAGAAGGGTCGTTCTCAGCTGAATTATTTCACCAGTTTATGTGGACAATAAAAACTATAATTCAATGTAAAGATGGGGAACCATTCATACAGCATTATATGTAATCCTGTCCAAACACACCCAACTCACATTCCTATCCTCAGACCCCCTTTTGCTGTATAAGTTTATTCCATTTCGCTCTGACTCACTGTTACAATACTTACATCTTTATTCCTTTTTTTTCAGATTTTGACTTAAAGTATATAGTATTTTTCCAGTTTCATTGAGAAATAATTGACATACATTACAGTATAAATTTAACATTTACAGCATGATGGTTTGATTTACATATATTATGAAATGATTACCACAGTAGGCCCAGCTAATATCCATATTCTCATATAGATACAATAAAAAGAAAAGAAAGAAAAAAGGAAAAAAACTCTCCTCGTGATGAGAACTCATAGGATTTACTCTCTTCACAACTTTGCTAAAGATCACAGAGCAGTGTTAGCTATTGTCACCATATTGTACATGACATCCCTAGTACTTATTTATCTTATAACTGGAACTTTGTACCTTTTGACCACCTTTCTCTAATTTCCCCTCCCTCCACCCTGTGCCACTGGTAACCACAAGTCTCAGCTCTTTTTCTATGAGTTTGTTTTCTTAAATTTTTTCTGTTTGTTTTAGATTCCACATATAAATGAGATCATGCACTATTTGTCTTTCTCTGACTTCTTTCACTTCGCCTAATGCCTTCAAGGTCCGTCCATCTGTCACAATGCTAAGAATTCCTCATTTTTTTATGGCTGAATAACATTCCATTGTACCTATGTACCACAACTTCTTCATTCATCTGTTGATGGGTACTTAGATTGATTCCATGTCTTGGCTATTGTAAATAATCCTGGGGGTGCAGATATCTTTTCAAGTTAGTGTTTTTGTTTCTTTTGGGTATTTTCCCAGAAATGGAATTTTTGGTAGTTCTAGTTTTGATTTTTTGAACATTCTCAATACTGATTTCCATAGTGGCTGTACCAATATACAATCCCACCAACAGTGTAGAAGGGTTCCCTTTTCTCCACATCCAAGCCAACATTTATTATCTCTCATCTTTTTGATAATGGCCATTCTAACAGGTGTGAGATGATATCTCATTTTGGTTTTACTTTGCATTTCCCTAATGACTATTGATGTTGAGCATCGTTTATGTACCTTTGGCCCTTCCAATATCTTTGAAGACACACCTGTTCAGGTCCTTTGCCCATGTTTAATTAGGTTATTTGGTGGTTTAGTTTGCTATTGAGTTGTATGAGGTTTTAAAAATATATTTTGGATATTAACCTCTTATCAGATATATAGTTTGAAAATATTTTTTCCCAAGCTGTAGGTTGTCTTTTCACTTTACTGATGTATTCTTTTGTTGTGCAGAAGCTTTCTAGTTTGATATTGTCCCACTTGTTTATTTTTGATTTTGTTGCTTGTTCTTTAGGTGTCATATCCAAAAAAATTATAACCAAGGCCTATGTCTGGTAATTAATCATCTGAGAACACTAAATTTATCAAAAGGTCACAGCTGCAATTTGACTGGGCATGGAGTTCTGTATAAATCAGAGAGGTAACAGAGTCTAGATTACAGAGACTTGTTGAGTGGCATTGTTATTAGCGTTGCTATATTTAGCATATAAAAATACAGGATACCTAGGTAAATTTGAATTTCAGACAAACAACAAATAGTTGTTGAGTCCAAGTTATCCAATTTAGTATTTGGAATACTGTTACCAAAATTCAGCCTCTGTGCACCGGGGCTGGATTAAATCTTGGAGACAGAGTTTTGAGTGAAGTAGAGAGAAATAGCTTTATTGCTTTGCCAGGCAAAGGGGGCCAGAGCAGGCTAATGCCCTCAAAATCCTGTGTGCTGTCCCGGAGTGGGTAGTGAGGAGTCTTACAGTGTTCAAGGAGCAGGGCGTGACCAGCTCGTGAACATTCTTCTGATTGGTTGGAGGTGAGGTAATTGCGAGTCGGCATCATCAACCTTCTAGTTCCAACCAGTCTGGGGTCTACCTGCTTGTGGGCAGCACATAGTTAATTTCTTCCACCTGGTGCGGGTTTCAGTACCTGCAAAACACCTCAAAGGTCATGGCTCAGAATATTATTATTTTTTTTTTTTTTTTTTTTTTTTTTTAGGATTTTCTTATTTATTTATTTATTTATTTATTTTTTTGGCTGTGTTGGGTCTTCGGTTCGTGCGAGGGCTTTCTCCAGTTGCGGCAAGCGGGGGCCACTCTCCATCGCGGTGCGGGGACCGCTCTTCATCGCGGTGCGCGGGCCTTTCTCTATCGCGGCCCCTCCCGTCGCGGGGCACAGGCTCCAGACGCGCAGGCTCAGCAGCTGTGGCTCACGGGCCCAGCTGCTCCGTGGCATGTGGGATCTTCCCAGACCAGGGCTCGAACCCGTGTCCCCTGCATCAGCAGGCAGATTCCCAACCACTGCGCCACCAGGGAAGCCCCAGAATATTATTTATAGCCCTTGAGGAGGAATTAAAGGTCCTTGACTTTGTTTAATCGCTAAAGTATTATTATTTTGTCTTGCTTGATTGTTTTGCTTTCTTTCTGCATTTTCTGATTAAATTTATTCTTTGACTAAAGTTTTTCTATAGACAAAAGGCAGGTGGACTACATGGGTGGAGGTCTATTCTGGGAAGGCCTCATAGGGTCCTGCTCGGTTATAATACTTACACGAAAAATATTAATGCTAAACATATATAATTTATACACTCTTATACTTATCCCCTTGACTGTGACTGTTTCTTATGATGCTGTTTTTGATGACCTTAACAGTTTTGAATAGTACTGGTCAAATATTTTGTAGAATGTCCCCCGATTGGGCTTTGTATCATGTTTTTCTCATGATTAGACTGGAGTTTTGTGTCTTTAGGAGGAAGACCCCAGAGGTAAAGCCTCATTCTCATCACAACGTCGTAGCATGCCATCACTATTGGTGTTGACCTTGATCACTTAATTGAGATAAATTTTCTTTTAAAATTTATAATCTATTTTGATCATTTTTGAAATAAAAACTGTCCTGGCATACTGCTTTTCAAATTAATTAACATACATATTGCTTAATACCATTTATCAAAGGAGCTAGAGGGTAACAGATCCAGAGACAGGGCAATATCCCTGGTCAGACAGATGGGAAGTCAGCCAAGAATTCAGTACTTTGGCTTCTTTTCTGCTACTCTGGGAAAAATGAAGTAACTGAGTAAAGGCCCTAGTCTGCCAGGTCCACTAGGCAGGAAATGAGGGACATGACACAAAAAGGTAGTTGGATACATATTTCTTTGGATCAGAAGGTGATCCTTGTTTATATAACCAATCAATTGTATAGATGCAGGGAGATGAGACCAAGAGATACTTCCGCTCAAGCAGCAGGGGTGGGTAACTAATCATTTCTGCCTCTTTCTTACCCAGGGTAATAGATAGTCATAAAAGCTTGTACTTATCCAGTACTACTACATGTGATTGGGAATAGACAAATGGTAACACTGGCCAGACACTTACAGGTGCCAGTTCTATGAGTTGGTCCTCTTTCTAAATCTGAGGTCTTATATCAGGTTGTACCTTGGATCTGTGTAAAAAAAAAATTATGGCTAATGAAAAGAAAAGGGAGTGGTTAGTCAAGGAAATGGAGTCAAGGAAATGGAGCCAATAAATGGATAACGGATAATGCAAAAAAAAAAAAAAAAAAAAAGAAAGAAAAAAGAATATCTAATAGTAACCAGTACTTACTGAGTGTCTGAGAGCAACAAACTGAACCTATGGTTTAGCTGTATTACAGATGCCCTTAAGAGAGAAGCCAGCTGTTTGTCTGCAGAATTCCTCCTTTGTTTGAAGACGAAGGCCCAGGATAGAGTCCAGCGCATTTAGGGGATGTTTCATTCAGATATGCCTTGATGATGCCAGGAACACCTTGTAGATGAACACTAACTTGGTATAATTATAACGTTACTTTGTCTTTTGGTTCCTCTTCTAAAGCTGCATCTCTTATAGAGGACCCGTCCCAGATTTAGCCATGCCTGGTGTCTCTCTGTCTCTCTCACACATACACACATACACACACACACACACACACACACACACACACACACACACATGCATTACTGAAATATTTTAAAGCAAATTTCCAGATTATTTGTGATTTTGCTGCTATGTGATTAGTACGTACATCTTAAAAATATGAACCTTTTCTTACTGAGCCATAATGCTTTTATCACACTTATCAAAAATAACAATAATTCCTGGGAACATTTAGTATTCATTTCACACTTGAGTTTCTCTGATTATCTCAGAAATAGGATTTTACAACTGGTTTATTTGAAGCAGAATTCAGAAAGTTCATTCATTACCTGTGTTTGTTCAATCTCTTAGGTCTTTTTAAATACAACGCAATCACCCCATCATGTTTGTTTTCACGCCATTGACTTGAAGTAACTGGGTCAATTACCTTGTAGAAAGTAACAGTTTCTTGATTTATTGATAACTTCATGTAGTCATTTAACTTGATTCTCCATCTTCTGGATTGCCTGTAAACTTAAAGCAAGCTCTAAGGGATTTGTTAGATTAAAAGTTAACTTATCAGAGGACAGAACCCCTCTTGGGTGGGGCTGTGTACTTTGATAGCATCACAGGCTGCCTGGTGTCCCACTCCTACTGATGCCAAGATGGACCATTGTGTACGGTGGTGGCAGCCTAAACCTTCCGTTGAAAAGTTTGTCTTCTTTTATCAGGTGATGATCTTTGCCTGATTTAATTATTTTATTTAAATGTTGCAAAATGGTTAATTTTTTTAACTTTTTATTTTATACTGGAGTATAGTTGATTAACAATGTTGTGATAGTTTCAGGTGCACAGCAAAGTGACTCAGCCATACGTATAGATGCTATCCATTCTCTCCCAAACTCCCCTCCCATCCAGGCTGCCACATAACATTGAGCAGAGTTCCCTGTGCTATAGAGTAGGTCCTTGTTGGTTATCCAACAAAATGGTTATTTCTTTATTCTCTCATTTCTATAGTTATTAGTTGGAATTTTGCTCTAAAAATATCTCTCATGAACTAGAATTCTCTGATTACATTGAAGTACATTTCATACAAGAATGACAGAAATATGTTTAATTCATTTCCTTTATCTGGCAACTTTCAGAGTGAGAAGTTGGTGCCTATAGCAGCGCTGTGATTCCCTGCCCCCATTCCCGTAGGTTTAGCATTTCAGCACAAACTCCTCTTACCTCCTCCTACCAACAGAAACTGCAGCTCTTTGCCTGGCAACTTTCTCTGGTGACCAGACCTCACTTTGCCTGTAACCATAGCAGACCAGAGGGAATTAATGCTGTCAACCCCCGTCCTCCTTTCTGCTTTAACCAATACCTGACTGGAATAGGTGAAAAAAGACCCAAGATCCTTCTCTCCCAGCTATCTCTGACATGTTCGTTCTACACTGGCTTCCAGAATCTTCCATGAGGATCAAGCCCCAGTTCAGCACTGTGACAGTTAGCTAATAACAAGGACTCTACACATTTTCTCAAGCTTTCCTCCTTTCTCCATCTGACCTCCCCACTCTTTTGCTGGTGTTTCCAGGATTATTTTCCAAATAAACTGCATACACACAAATCCTTGTTCCAGGGTCTCTTTTGTGCAAGACCCAAACTAGAATGATGTCTTAGTTTCTGTCAACGGCAAACAGTGCCTTTGGTGCTCCCTCCACTGTTTTTCTTTTTTCTTCTCTCTAGCTTTTTCTCTCCTACTCCCCTTTAAGTAATAACATTCCATTTATGGATTTTATATATTCTTTGTGTTTCATTGGATTACAGTCATTTTGAAAATACTCAAATTGTCACATTTTCAGTCATTGGCAGCCTTTCCCATGTTATGTCTTTAGTCCTTTCCTTGCACTTCTTTTTTTTTTTTAAGATTTTATTTTCTATAGAAATTTTAGGTTCAGAGCAAACTTGAGTGGAAAGTACAGGGAGTTCCCTGTCCCACCCCAGGCAACACACAACCTCCCCTGCCATCCTCAAATGGTATGTTTGTCACAAAAGATGACTCAGCATTCACACATAGTTAGCACCCAAAGTCTCTGCTTTACATTAGCTCATTCTTTGTTTTGTACATTCTATGGGCTTGGACAAAGGTATAACAATATGTATTTACCATGATAGTATCATACAGAATAGTTTCACTGCCTTAAAAATCCTCTGTGCTCCAACTATTTATCCCCTCCCTCTTAGCCCCTGACAACCACTGATCTTGCTACTCTCTCCATAGTTTTGCCTTTTTCAGAACATCATGTAGTTGGAATCATATAGTAGCTAACTTTTTCAGACTAGCGTCTTTCACTTAGTCATATACATTTAAGTCTCCTCCACATCTTTTCATGGTTTCATGGCTCATTTCTTCTTTTTTTTTTTTAAACATCTTTATTGGAGTATAATTGCCTTACAATGGTGTGTTAGCTTCTGCTTTATAACAAAGTGAATCAGTTATACATATACAATATGTTCCCATTTCTCTTCCCTCTTGCATCTCCCTCCCTCCCACCCTCCCCATCCCACCCCTCTAGGTAGTCACAAAGCACCGAGCTGATCTCCCTGTGCTATGTGGCTGCTTCCCACTAGCTATCTATTTTACATTTGGTAGTGTATATATGTCCATGACACTCTCTCACCCTGTCACATCTCACCCCACCCCCTCCCCATATCCTCAAGTCCATTCTCTAGTAGGTCTGTGTCTTTATTCCCATCTTGCCACTAGGTTCTTCATGACCTTTATTTTCCCTTAGATTCCATATATATGTGTTAGCATACTGTATTTGTTTTTCTCTTTCTGACTTACTTCACTCTGTATGACAGACTCTAACTCCATCCACCTCATTACAAATACCTCCATTTCATTTCTTTTAATGGCTGAGTAATATTCCATTGTGTATATGTGCCACATCTTCTTCATCCATTCATCCGATGATGGACACTTAGGTTGCTTCCATGCCCTGGCTATTGTAAGTAGAGCTGCAATGAACATTTTGGTACATGACTCTTTTTGAACTATGGTTTTCTCAGGGTATATGCCCAGTAGTGGGATTGCTGGGTGGTATGGTAGTTCTATTTTTAGTTTCTTAAGGAACCTCCATACTGTTCTCCATAGTGGCTGTATCAATTTCCATTCCCACCAACAGTGCAAGAGGGTTCCCTTTTCTCCACACCCTCTCCAGCATTTATTGTTTCTAGATTTTTTGATGATGGCCATTCTGACCGGTGTGAGATGATATCTCATTGTAGTTTTGATTTGCATTTCTCTAATGATTAATGATGTTGAGCATTCTTTCATGTGTCTGTTGGTAATCTGTATATCTTCTTTGGAGAAATGTCTATTTAGGTCTTCTGCCCATTTTTGGATTGGGTTGTTTGTTTTTTTGTTATTGAGCTGCATGAGCTGTTTGTAAATCTTGGAGATTAATCCTTGGTCAGTTGCTACATTTGCAAATATTTTCTCCCATTCTGAGGGTTGTCTTTTGGTCTTGTTTATGTTTTCCTTTGCTGTGCAAAAGCTTTTAAGTTTCATTAGGTCCCATTTGTTTATTTGTGTTTTTATTTCCATTTCTCTAGGAGCTGGGTCAAAAAGGATCTTGCTGTGATTTATGTCATAGAGTGTTCTGCCTATGTTTTCCTCTAAGAGTTTGATAGTGTCTGGCTTTACACTTAGGTCTTTAATCCATTTTGAGTTTATTTTTGTGCATGGTGTCAGGGAGTGTTCTAATTTCATACTTTTACATGTTCCTGTCCAATTTTCCCAGCACCACTTATTGAAGAGGCTGTCTTTTCTCCACTGTATATGCTTGCCTCCTTTATCAAAGATAAGGTGACCATATGTGCATGGGTTTATCTCTGGGCTCTCTATCCTGTTCCATTGATCTATATTTCTGTTTTTGTGCCAGTACCAAACTGTCTTGATTACTGTAGCTTTGTAATATAGTCTGAAGTCAGGGAACCTGATTCCTCCAGCTCCATTTTTCGTTCTCAAGATTGCTTTGGCTATTCAGGGTCTTTTGTGTTTCCATACAAATTGTGAAATTTTTTGTTCTAGTTCTGTGAAAAATGCCAGTGGTAGTTTGATAGGGATTGCATTGAATCTGTAGATTGCTTTGGGTAGTAGAGTCATTTTCACAATGTTGATTCTTCCAATCCAAGAACATGGTATATCTCTCCATCTATTTGTATCATCTTCAATTTCTTTCATCAGTGTCTTATAATTTTCTGCACACAGGTCTTTTGTCTCCTTAGGTAGGTTTATTCCTAGATATTTTATTCTTTTTGTTGCAATGGTAAACGGGAGTGTTTTCTTAATATCACTTTCAGATTTTTCGTCATTAATGTATAGAAATGCACGAGATTTCTGTGCATTAATTTTGTATCCTGCTACTTTACCAAATTCATTGATTAGCTCTAGGAGTTTTCTGGTAGCATCTTTAGGATTCTCTATGTATAGTATCACGCCATCTGCAAATAGTGACAGCTTTACTTCTTCTTTTCCGATTTATATTCCTTTTATTTCTTTTTAGTCTCTAATTGCTGTGGCTAACACTTCCAAAACTATGTTGAATAATAGTGGTGAGAGTGGGCAACTTTGTCTTGTTCCTGATCTTAGTGGAAATGGCTTCAGTTTTTCACCATTGAGGACAATGTTGGCTGTGGGTTTGTCATATATGGCCTTTATTATGTTGAGGAAAGTTCCCTCTATGCCTATTTTCTGCAGGGCTTTTATCATAAATGGGTGTTGAATTTTGTCGAAAGCTTTCTCTGCATCTATTGAGATGATCATATGGCTTTTCTCCTTCAATTTGTTAATATGATGTATCATGTTGATTGATTTGCATATATTGAAGAATCCTTGCATTCCTGGGATAAACCCCACTTGATCATGGTGTATGATCCTTTTAATGTGCTGTTGGATTCTGTTTGCTAGTATTTTGTTGAGGATTTTTGCATCTATGTTCATCAGTGATATTGGCCTATAGTTTTCTTTCTTTGTGACATCTTTGTCTGGTTTTGGTATCAGGGTGATGGTGGCCTCGTAGAATGAGTTGGGGAGTGTTCCTCCTTCTGCAATATTTTGGAAGAGTTTGAGAAGGATAGATGTTAGCTCTTATCTAAATGTTTGATAGAATTCGCCTGTGAAGCCATCTGGTCCTGGACTTTTGTTTGTTGGAAGATTTTTAATCACAGTTTCAATTTCAGTGCTTGTGATTGGTCTGTTCATATTTTCTATTTCATCCTGGTTCAGTCTCGGCAGGTTGTGCATTTTTAAAAATCTGTCCATTTCTTCCAGGTTGTCCATTTTATTGGCATAGAATTGCTTGTAGTAATCTCTCATGATCGTTTGTATTTCTGCAGTGTCAGTGGTTACTTCTCCTTTTTCATTTCTAATTCTATTGATTTGAGTCTTCTCCCTTTTTCTCTTGATGAGTCTGGCTAATGGTTTATCAATTTTGTTTATCTTCTCAAAGAACCAGCTTTTAGTTTTATTGATCTTCGCTATTGTCTCCTTCATTTCTTTTTCATTTATTTCTGATCTGATCTTTATGATTTCTTTCCTTCTGTTAGCTTTGGGGTTTTTTTGTTCTTCTTTCTCTAATTGCTTTAGGTGCAAGGTTAGGTTGTTTATTCGAGATGTTTCCTGTTTCTTGATGTAGGCTTGTATTGCTATAAACTTCCCTCTTAGCACTGCTTTTGCTGCATCCCATAGGTTTTGGGTCGTCGTGTCTCCATTGTCATTTGTTTCGAGGTATTTTTTGATTTCCCCTTTGATTTCTTCAGTGATCACTTCGTTATTAAGTAGTGTATTGTGTAGCCTCCATGTGTTTGTATTTTTTACCGATCTTTTCCTGTAATTGATATCTAGTCTCATAGCGTTGTGGTCGGAAAAGATACTTGATATGATTTCAATTTTCTTAAATTTACCAAGGCTTGATTTGTGACCTAAGATATGATCTATCCTGGAGAATGTTCCATGAGCACTTGAGAAAAATGTGTATTGTGTTGTTTTTGGGTGGAATGTCCTATAAATATCAATTAAGTCCATCTTGTTTAATGTATCATTTAAAGCTTGTGTTTCCTTATTTATTTTCATTTTGGATGATCTGTCCATTGGTGAAAGTGGGGTGTTAAAGTCCCCTACTATGATTGTGTTGCTGTCAATTTCCCCTTTCATGGCTGTTAGTATTTGCCTTATGTATTGAGGTGCTCCTATGTTGGGTGCATAAATATTTACAATTGTTATACCTTCCTCTTGGATCGATCCCTTGATCATTATATAGTGTCCTTCTTTGTCTCTTGTAATAGTCTTTATTTTAAAATCTATTTTGTCTGATATGAGAATTGCTACTCCAGCTTTCTTTTGATTTCCATTTGCATGGAATATCTTTTTCCATCCCCTCACTTTCAGTCTGTATGTTTCTCTATGTCTGAAGTGGGTCTCTTGTAGACAGCATATATATGGGTCTTGTTTTTGTATCCATTCAGCCAGTCTGTGTCTCTTGGTGGGAGCATTTAATCCATTTACATTTAAGGTAATTATCGATATGTATGTTCCTATTCCCATTTTCTTAAATGTTTTGGGTTTGTTATTGTAGGTGTTTTCCTTCTCTTGTGTTTCTTGCCTAGAGAAGTTCCTTTAGCATTTGTTGTAAAGCTGGTTTGGTGGTGCTGAACTCTCTCAGCTTTTGCTTGTCTGTAAAGGTTTTAATTTCTCCATCACATCTGAATGAGATCCTTGCTGGGTAGATTAGTCTTGGTTGTAGGTTTTTCTCCTTCATCACTTTAAGTATATCTGCCTCTCCCTTCTGGCTCTCAGAGTTTCTGCTGAAAGATCAGCTGTTAACCTTATGGGGATTCCCTTATGTGTTATTTGTTGTTTTTCCCTTGCTGCTTTTAATATGTTTTCTTTATATTTAATTTTTGATAGTTCGATTAATATGTGTCTTGGTGTGTTTCTCCTTGGATTTATCCTGTATGGGACTCTCTGTTCTTCCAGGACTTGATTAACTATTTCCTTTCCCATATTAGGGAAGTTTTCAACTATAAGCTCTTCAAATATTTTCTCAGTCCCTTTCTTTTTCTCTTCTTCTTCTGGGACCCCTATAATTCGAATGTTGGTGCATTTAATGTTGTCCCAGAGGTCTCTGAGACTGTCCTCAGTTCTTTTCATTCTTTTTTCTTTATCCTGCTCTGCAGTAGTTATTTCCACCATTTTGTCTTCCAGGTCACTTATCCGTTCTTCTGCCTCAGTTATTCTGCTATTGATCCCATCTAGAGTATTTTTAATTTCAGTTATTGTGTTCTTCATCATTGCTTGGTTCCTCTTTAGTTCTTCTCCGTCCTTGTTAAATGTTTCTTGCATCTTGTCTATTCTATTTCCAAGATTTTGGATCATCCTTACTATCATTATTCTGAATTCTTTTTCAGGTAGACTACCTATTTCCTCTTCATTTGTTTGGTCTGGTGTGTTTTGACCCTGCTCCTTCACCTGCTGTGTGTTTTTCTGTCTTCTCATTTTGCTTATCTTACTGTGTTTGGGGTCTCCTTTTCACAGGCTGCAGGTTCGTAGTTCCCGTTGTTTTTGGTATCTGTCCCCAGTGGCTAAGGTTGGTTCAGTGGGTCGTGTAGGCTTCCTGGTGGAGGGAACTAGTGCCTGTGTTCTGGTGGATGAGGCTGGATCTTGTCTTTCTGGTGGGCACGTCCACGTCTGGTGGAGTATTTTGGGGTGTCTGTGGCCTTATTATGATTTTAGGCAACCTCTCTGCTAATGGATGGGGCTGTGTTCCTGTCTTGTTAGTTGTTTGGCATAGGGTGTCCAGCACTGTAGCTTGCTGGTCGTTGAGTGAAGCTGGGTCTTGATGTTGAGATGGAGATCTCTGAGAGATTTTCGCTGTTTGGTATTATGTGGAGCTGGGAGGTCTCTTGTGGACCAGTGTCCTGAAGTTGGCTCTCCCACTTCAGAGGCACAGCCCTGATGCCTGGCTGGAGCACCAAGAGCCTTTCATCCACATGGCTCAGAGTAAAAGGGATAAAAAATAGAGAGAAAGAAAGAAAGAGGATATAATATAGTGAAGTAAAATAAAGCTATTATAAAGCAAAGCTATACAGACAAAATCTCACCCCGAAGCATATACATATACACTCACAAAAAAAGGAAAAGGGGAAAAATTAATATATCCTGCTCCCAAAGTCCACCTCCTGAATTTGGGATGATTCGTTGTCTATTCAGGTATTCAACAGATCAGGCACATCAAGTTGTTTGTGGAGCTTTAATCCGCTGCTTCTGAGGCTGCTGGGAGAGATATCCATTTCTCTTCTTTGTTCGCACAGCTCCCGGGGTTCAGCTTTGGATTTGGCCCCGCCTCTGCGTGTAGGTCGCCTGAGGGCGTCTGTTCCCCGCCCAGACAGGACGGGGTTAAAGGAGCAGCTGCTTTGGGGGCTCTGGCTCACCCAGGCCGGGGGTGGGGGGGGTGGGGGTGGGGGAGGGAGCGGTACGGAGGAGGCGGGGCGCGCCTGCGGCGTCAGAGGCGTCGTGACGTTGCAGCAGCCCGAGGCGCGCCGTGCGTTCTCCCGGGGAAGTTGTCCCCGGATCACGGGAGCCTGGCAGTGGCAGGCTGTACCGGCTCCCAGGAGGGGCGGTGTGGAGAGTGACCTGTGCTCGCACACAGGCTTCTTTGTGGCGGCAGCAGCAGCCTTAGCGTCTCATGCCCGTCTCTGGGGTCCGCGCTGGTAGCCGCGGCTTGCGCCCGTCTCTGGAGTTCGTTTAGGCGGCGCTCTGAATCCCCTCTCCTCGCGCACCAGGAAACAAAGAGGTAAGAAAAAGTCTCTTGCCTCTTTGGCAGCTGCAGACCTTTTCCCGGACTCCCTTTCGGCTCGCTGTGGTGCGCTAACCCCTTCAGGCTGTGTTCGCACGGCCAACCCCAGTCCTCTCCCTGCGATCCGACCAAAGCCCGAGCCTCAGCTCCCAGGCCCGCCCGCCCCGGCGGGTGAGCAGACAAGCCTCTCGGGCTGGTGTGCGCTGCTCGGCGCCGAGCCTCCGTGCGGGAATCTCTCCGCTTTGCCCTCCGCACCCCTGTGGCTGCGCTCTCCTCCGTGGCTCCAAAGCTTCCCCCCTCCGCCACCCGCAGTCTCCACCCGCGAAGGGGCTTCGTAGTGTGTGGACACCTTTCCTCCTTCACGGCTCCCTCCCACTGGTGCAGGTCCCATCCCTATTCTTTTGTCTCTGTTATTTCTTTTTTCTTTTGCCCTACCCAAGTACGTGGGGAGTTTCTTGCCTTTTGCGAGGTCTGAGGTCTTCTGCCAGCGTTCAGTGGGTGTTCTGTAGGAGCAGTTCCACGTGTAGCTGTATTTCTAATGTATCTGTGGGAAGGAAGGTGATCTCCGAGTCTTACTCTTCCACCATCTTGCCCCGAGTCTCATTTCTTCTTAGTGTTGAAGAATATTCCACTGTCTGGATGGACCATAATTTGTTTATCCATTTACACACTGAAAGATGTTTTGGTTGCTCCAGGTTTGGGCAATTATGAATAAAGTTGTTCTGAACATTTGTGCACAGGTTTTTGGGTGGACACAAGTTTTCAGTTCATGAGTAAATACCAAGGAGCATGATTGTTGATCGTATGGGAAAAGTATGCTTGGTTTTGTAAGAACTGATAGACCATCTTCCAAAGTGGCTGCACACTCCTACCATCAATGAATGATAGTTTTTGTCACTCCACATCATCTTCAACTCTTGGTGTTGTCAGTGTTCCAGATTTTGGCCCTTCTAATAGGTGTGTTGTATTATCTCATTATTGTTTCAATTTGCATTTCCCTGATGGTGAGGTGTCGTTCAGGTGTTTCACTCATTTTTCAATCCAGTTGTTGTATTTTTTATTGATAAGTTTAAAATTTTTTTGTACATTTTGGACAACAGTCCTTTATCAAATGTGTCTTTTGCAAATATTTTTCCCAGTTTTTGGTTTTATCTTCTCATTCATTTTACTCACACTTTTCTCAAAGTTTTTTTTGGCAGGTTAACATACACTAAGGAAAATGCACAGATCATAAAAATACAGCTAAATAAATGATCACGTGGTGAATGCAGTCTTGTAGCCAACACCTCAGGAGTTCTCATGGTGCCCTGTCCAAGCAACACTCTCTAGATAAACTCTATGCTGGGTTCTGTTACCATAAATTATTTTTTGCCTCTTTTAAAACTTCATAGAAATGGATTCATTCTGTGTCTGGCTTCTTCGATTCAAGGGTATACTTATGAGCTTTATTTATTTTTGATGGATAGTGGTAATTCATTTATTTTCATTGTTGCATTTCATTGCATTAATGTAGCAAAGAATGCTTCCCATTTTTCTGTTGTACATTTAGGTTGTTTCCGGGGTTTAATTATTATGAATAAAATTATGATGAATGATATTGGACAAAGTTTTGAGGGTATAAATAAAATTTCTTGTGTAGATACCGAAGAATGATATTACTGATAAGTCAGTAGGTGTACGTTTAACTTCGAAATTGCAGTGGTGTTTTCAATTCCTGCTAGCAACGTACGAAAGTTTCTGCTTCTATACATCCGTGTCAACTAACTATTGTCAGCAGTTTTTTTTTTTTTTTTTTTTTAATTTTAGCCATTCTAGTGGGTTTGACATTATTCTAGGCATAGTTTTTATACAGTGGGCATGGTTTGCATTTCTTTGATGACTAATGATGCTGTGTACCCTTTTATTTGCTTACTGGCAACTCATATTTCTTCTTTTGTTAAGTATTTGTTCAGATCATTTGCCAACTTTTAATTGAGTTTTTTTGTCTTTTTATTGTTGAGTTATGGAAGTTTTTAATATTCTAGATGTAGGTAATTTGTCAGATACATGGAATAAAACTATTTTCTTACAGCGGATGGCCTTCCTGTTAATTATTTACCAGTGGCTTTTATTGAGCAGATGTGTTTTAATTCTCTTTTTTCTTTTTAATGTTGTTGAAGTCCAATTTACAAATTTTGTTTTATGGCTATTTCTTTTTCTGTGCTTTCTAAGAAGTCTTTATCCCAAGGTACCTACCTACTATCTACCTAACTAGCTGAACTAACAATATGCATAATGTACATGCTTATTTACATATTTGTATATATTACACTTAACAGTTAATATATTAAGTATTTTAAAGAACTCTGTTGGTGTGCAATTTATGTACCATAGATTTACTCGTTTTAAATGTATTTAGTTGTTTTTAGTGCATCCATCACCACAATCCAGTTCTAGAACATTTCCATCACCCCAAGACCATCTCTCAGGCCGTTTTGCAGTCATTCCCATTCCTACTTCCAGCACCGTGTAACTACTAATCTGCTTTCTATATCTGTGGATTTGCGTTTTTGGACATTCATATAAATAGAATCATACAATATTGTGATAAGCAGAATTTAAAGCGCTCTTCATGATCTCTCTCCCCTTGTACTATAATGATGGACACTGGTACTTTATATGACAAAAGAGAGATTATTCATGGGGGCCTAATCATATTAGTGCTTTAAACACAGAGAGTTTTCTCTGGTTGGAGCAGAGGGAAAGACAGAGATGAGGTTCGAAGCCCTAAGAGAATCTGATGAGCCTTTGCTGGCTTTGGAAATGGAGGAGGCCACATGCGGGGACAGGACAGCAGCCTCTGGGAGCTGACAGCCAGCAGCCTCTGGGGGCTGACAGCCAGCAAGGAAATGAGGAGCTCTGTGTCACAGCAGCAAGGAGCTGGGTCCTGCCAGCAACTTGAATGAGCCTGAAACCAGACTCTTCCCCAGAGTCTCCAGATTAGTGCTCAGTCTGGCTGACACCTTAACTTCTTAGCAGAAGATCCAGCTAGCTGTGTCCAGACCCCTAGCCCACAAGTGGAGGAGGAGTGTTGTGTCAGCTGCTAAGTGTATGGTCACTTGTCATGTAAGAACAGAGAATGCATTCACATATATAGTCTTTTGTGTCTGGCTTCTTTCACTTACATTGAGGTTCATCTATGTTGTAGCAGGTATCAACGTTTTATTCATTTTTAATTGCTGAGTAGTACTTAGTGCAATTTTAAATAATTTTAATAATACTTAAGTTTAAGCAGTTAAAAATAGACATAGGAAAACACTTCAGTGTATATATATTTGTAGTGTTAACACATTCTGTAAATGTTCAGAGGGGTAATATGGGTAAATTCATATTCAACAGAGATAAACTTAGTTAGCTTTTACGTGTATAGTTTTAGCTTTTACACTTAAATCTATGATCAAGCTCAATTTTTCTCATATATCAAAATTATTATTTACTGGTAAATTCCTAACCGCCCCCCCCCAAAAAATCACATTTAAAGGCAGTGACTGTGGTCTCTGACTTTGAAAAGTACGGGAGAATTCATTGTTAGAAATACATATTTTACTTGAAAGACTTGAATCAGGTTGATGAAATAAGATTTACTTTGTATTTTAAGGCTTCATATTTTTACATCCTTTTAATAGAAAATTTAGTTTGTTCTACAACTGTAGAGAATACAACCTAATTGTACATAAAAAAGACACATCACTGCTCTCCACATATGTTTATCAAATTAGTCCCTGAGACTAAAAATGAAAGAATATACAGTTTACAGATAGAATAAGAAAATGTCTATGAAGCCATAGTGAAAAATACTGGAAGTGGTGCAAAAAAATAGCAATTGTTGATGTGTGGTCTATAATCACATAAGAGTCTTGCCTGTGGTCACGACACTTTGTCCCTTTCTGCAAATGTACTTATTTTGATTATTTACACTGAGAGAAAAAATAGTGTAAATTAGAATTTGAGGCATGCTCCCCCAATTTGGACATAAAGTTGTTTCACCGCCTTTTGTTGAAGAAACCTTTCATTGTTTGATTTTTTTAATTGAAAATCAGTTTTCCATTTAAATGTTAGTATAGTTGTGGACTGTTGATTCTGTTTCATAATATATTTGTCTGTCCTCATTCAAATCCCACACTGTCTTGGTACTTGTCACTTTATAATGTCTTGAAATCAGTTAGTGCAAATCATTCCCTATATTGACTTCTCTAACCTATAATCATAGTACATATCTCTCTTGATTTAGGATTTCTTTAATTTTGCTCAACAAAATTCTGTAAGTTTTTCGAAGAGATCTTGAATATCTTTTGATGGATTTATTCTTATTCATTTTAAGTGTTTGGTATTATTACAGATAGTATTGCTTTTAAATTTTATTTTCCAATTGTTCACTGCTTACACGTAAAATTACAACTGACTTTTGTATAAACTGACATTTGTATATGATCTCATATTTCGTTACCTTGAAAAATTCACTTACTAATTTTGTTTTTGTTTTTTTGTAAATTCCTTTGGATATTGTACTTATACATACACATTATCTGTGAATAAAGACCATTTTACTTTTTCCTTTCCAATCTCTATATATTCACGATCAAGATTATCCAAAAGTGGTATGTTTGTGTATTGGGAATAGAAATGCTGTTTGGGTTTTCCCAGAGTGGTTCTACCTCTACCTCAGAAACTTTACAACTTTGTTTTCCCCATCCAGGAGCCCTTCTATGTAAGAAGAGATAGTTCAGTTTTCTATGCGAATATGCTCTGGAAGGGAGAGATTAAGTAAAATGACCAAGTCACATGATTATTAAATTTCTGAGCTAGGATTGGGAGATCTTTCTGATTTCAAGGACATTTTGCTTTAGAACCATTATGAATGGTTCTAAAATCACTGAACTTGTGATTTGTTTAATAACCATTTTATAAGTTGCCTGCACAACACGCATATTTGTTGTCTTCTATATCATTGATAAAAGTTGAGAAAACACAAAGACCTCCTATCCCACAAACTAATGCATGATATTCAACCAGCTGTAAATCCACAAATCCACCAAAGCAAATATCAACATTCCTCCATGGGTCTCATCTTTAAATATTCCTAGTAAAAGTCCTCTGACATGGATAAATAATTAATGAAGAAGATACTGTATAATAAGCACTAGATGGTCCTTAAGTTCCAATTTACAGTGTCAGAGCTGTGCAGATTATGGGGCATGGAGCAATGAGGTCCACATGAGTCTGATAGGCTGTTGAGCAATCTTTGCCCCCTGATTTATTTTTTGATTTATGAAAGGGCATTTATCAAATGCCCTTTGGGTATCCACTCAGCAGTGAGCATAAATTTAAAATACAATAAATGCTTCTTCTCTATAACTTTTTTCTAACATACTGAGAAAAGAAAATGCTACAGGGAAACAATTTAACAGAGGAAATCATATGAGCATTAGACAGAGTCATTAAAAGTTGTGTACTGGGAAATATAACTGGGTTTCACTGAATATTTAATCAAAATTAATTAAAAAGAAATCTCACAGACTCTTATTGACTTTCTCTGTGTATGTCTAAATAGTGTTAGATACTGTGGCAAAACAAGACTTCACTGTTATCTCTAAATAATGTCTACCTCACTATTGATATTATACATTTTGTTTCTGAAATATGGGGTTGAATCATATATGAGTATAAAATTATAGCTGATGATATAAACTCTGTGTTGTCATGAGACATGCAAATATAAAAATGTTCTTTGTGATTTTGCTTTTACATTTTTAAATTTCCATAGCAGTCACCTATAAATAGCTCTGTACTTCTGAGATTGCACTTGACGGGGAGGGATTGGGGGATGAGAAGGGAGGGGAGAAGGATCATGAAAATATCGGCTGGACCACTGTCACTCTTCAAGGCCACAAAGAGAGTATGGTAAACCAGTGACCAGTGAGATGTTGGAAAGTGAAATGAAGTAAGAAGAGGTGTGTTAGGAGAGCTCTTGAGTGCCAAAGCTAATGCTTGGTTTCATTTATATCCAGAGTTTCCCTAAATGTAATATAAATAATATAAATAGAGGTAGAGATGACACTGATGTAGAGAGTTAGAGATAACTAAATAATATTGTGGGTTTTCTTTTACATCTTCCAATGTCATTGACTCATAAACATTGTTTTCAGTGGTTCAAATCTAGTGAATGTACTATAATTTACTTAACCACGTTTGTGTGAATGGATTTCCACAAACAGAACTGTTGTCAGAGCTTCAGCTAGAGACTCTTTATTATGGAAGAGGTAAGAATTTTTTAGAGATCTAATAAGGGAATTAAGAAATAACCATTTGTTGGTCAATTCCTAGCAAAAATAAGTCATATTTAAAGGCAGTAGCTGGTGGCCTCTGACTCTGGAAAGTACATGAGAATTTATTGTTAGAAATATGCATTTTATTGAAAAGAATTGGATCTGGTTGGTAAGACTTATTTTATATATTAAGACTTTACATTTTTATATCATTTGAGTAAGAAATTTAGGTTTGCTCTAAGATTGTAGGCAAAAAGACACAGCACTGCTTTTTACTATCATGTTTACCAATTTAGTCCCTTGAGGCTAAAAAAATAGATATACAGTTTGCAGTAAAGAGAAAATAAGAAAATAATTATAAAATCATTATGAAAAAGTACTGGGAGTGAGGCAAAAAAAAAAATGATGTTGATGTTTAGTCTAGATTCATACAAGAGTCCTATCTGTGGTCACAACACTTGTGTCTCTTTCTGAAAATGTATTTGTTTCAATTGCTTACACTGAGAAAAATAAATAAATCAATCAATTTATTTAAGAACAGTGGTGTCTGGAGACAATTTTTGGTTTTTATAATTGGAGAGGGCTACTACTAGCATTTAGTAGGTAGAGGCCAGGGATGCTGATAACAGCCTACAATGCATAGGACAGCCCACTGCAAACCGTCCACCCCAACAAATACATATCTGATCTGCCGTGTCCGAAGGGCTGAGGTGAGAAGCCCTGATCCAGAGGAAAATGAGCCTTTCCCTAATTTGCCTAAAGTTCTATATGGACCAGCAGTGGGCCTCTGGGTCTGGTGCTGCCAATTTCATAAAGAGTCTGAAGGTCGTGTAGCACAGCTCTAACAATTTTTAACTGTACATCAGTACTTTGGAGTATCCTCCGATGCGTAAGCCCTTTGAGCACTTCCATGACAGGCAGTAACAGGGATAAAGGAGATCTTATTTAGGCCTGCACGTAGGGAAGTTCTCTTCCTTAGTGGTTCTTACTGAGACTGCTTTAAAATATTTGGACAACTAGCACTTAACCACATAGTGTTTACTACTCAGGTCATTTTAACGCTAACATTTTCTTGCCGATGATATTACTGAGAAACAGCTTCATGGAGCCCATCTGCCCCTGGAAAGCGTCTTGCTAAACATACACTCCCACCTGAAGGGGATGAGTCAGTGTCTCTGTGTGAAAACAGAAATTTCTCCTGAAAATAACAGTTTGCATGGGAATGGAAATATTTCACCTCTTTGAGAGAGAAATGTTAGAAAATCAAGAAAAGTTACCACACATTTCTTCAATCTACTTTGTAAACTGAGGTTTGCCTTCTTCCAGTTGAAGGACGAATTAATGCTAAGTTCACAGTGTGTCCAGGGACAGGAGATTCATTTCCACAAGGATTCAGTAGCCAGGTGTGTGTGTGTGTGTGTGTGAGAGGTCACTTTTTGTGGTTGCCTGTGTGCACACATGTGAGTGTGTAGTGTAAGAGGGTGCATCAATGTGTGTGCACACACGTGTGAGCATGTGCATGCGTAGTGTTATAGACTTCTTCAGAGGGAGCAATCCTTGTGTATTAAAACTGAATGCTTTGTAAAAGCACATGTGGAGAAAATGACAGAGAGTTCACTGACAGCAACTTCTCTGTGAGGGAGCATTTCCCTCCTTTGATACAGTGCTCTATCATCTCTAGGAATTGGGATGGAACAGAATGGGTCATTGTAAAAGAGGGCACATAGACCTCTTTGATTATGAACAGTGCTATTAGTCACATAATGCTGCTTTTCCGATGGTCTTACATCTGAAGAGCACTTATTAATTGTATAGTGCTAGGTAGCTGGTAAGCTGTGTGAAAGCAAGGACCCTTCCTTTACATGTCTTTTCTTCTCTGTTTTTTCCTCCTTTGGCACCTAATACAAAAACCAGCACACAAGGGACACTTGAAATGAACTCAGCCCATATTTATTGTCTACTCTACACCAGTCGGTATGCTAAGGACTGGAGTCCCAGTGATGAAAAAGGCTGAACTGCTCTATGGCATGAGGGTCCATAAATAAAACATGCACTATGATAACTGCTGCTACTGATATGGACAAAGTCCTGCAGAAAAAGTTAAGGCAGTTTAAAGTTAAATTTTGAGATGCAATTGGAATTTTTCTTGGAAGGGAAAGAAAGCTAAAGAGGAATTTAAGATAAGAAAGATCATAAGGTAGTGGCAAAAGATAATTTGCTTGTTTTGGAAGAATTTGCTTCTTTTTTTGTACATATGTGTCATCAAGAAATGTCTCTTTCTTTCTTTCTCTCTATATTTCTTCCTCTCTGTCTTAGACTGCTTGAGCTGCCATAACAAAGTATCATGGGCTGGGTGGCTTAACCAACAGAAATTTATTTCTCACAGTTCTGGAAACTGATAAGAGCTCTCTTCCTGGTGTGCAGACAGCCCCCTTCTCACTGTCTTCACATGGAAAAAGAGAGAGAGAGAGAGAGAGAGAGAGAGAGAGAGAGAGAGAGAGAGCACTCTGGTCTCTCTTCCTCTTCTTAAAAGGGCATGAATCCATCATGGGGCACCACCCTCATGACCTCACCTAATCCTAATTACATCCTAAAATCACCACCTCCAAGTACTACCGCTGGGGAATAGGGCTTTAACATACAAATTTTAAAGGGACACGATGTTCAGTCCATAACCTTATCTGTCTATCATTTACCAGTTTATGAATTATCTATACATATTAGGCTGTTTGTGAGCTCATTCTGAAAACGGTAGGGAACAATTTCAGATTTTTATACAGAATGAGGAAGAATTATATGAACAGACCTGTATTTTATAAAAGATATTCTGGTGGTAGTTTGGGAGGATGGGTTGGAAGGACAGAGTTGCTCATTTAATGTGCAGGAGATGATGAGGGTCTGAGTGGCAGAGCAGCAGAGATCTGGAGGGGAGAGGATGGAATAAAGGGCAAATACAGAGATAAGACGAATAAGAGCCACTGATTAAATGAATGTGGAGTGTAGAGGGAGATTGAAAATTCATGGATATTTCTAGATATGGTAACTGTGCATCTGATGATGTCACAACGAGGCAGTGAACACAGAAGGGAATGTAAAATATTTACAGGCAGAAAAAAGACATAGCCATGGACATTACACTGTGAAAGCTGAGCTCGTGAAAGAGCACAGGATTTGAAGGCAGGCAAATTTAGGTGCAAACACAAGCTTTCTCATCATTGGGTGAGTCACTTACCTCTTCACTCTTCTATAAAATTGGGATAATTGGGCATTTTTCTGACCCTGTATATATAACAATATATAGCTTATATTGTTTCTGAGTCATTTTCTTTGAAGACCCTGCAACTGTGCCTGGAACATAATAAACAAACAATTAATGTTATCTATTATTACATAACTTTTTTTTCACTCATCATGATAAATACATTAATAAGTAACAGGTACATTGCTCCTGCTCTATAAAAGACATGTTCTCAGATCTTTCCAAAGAGCAATACATTGAGTTTTCAAGCAACATCCTTTGAATAAAATACTACTATTATTTTTATTTTAGAGATGAAGAAAGTGAGACAGAAAAATCCAGTAAATAAGGCAGAAGAGGGGAAATCACTAAATGAGTGATTTTTCACTAAGGAGTGAAATAGGAGAAGATCATGCAGAAGCAAAGGAGGAAGCATCAGGAAAACATCATGTGCCAAGTGCCTTGACAGGTGCAGGATGAAGGCAGAGAGGATACCGGGCTGTGTGCTGAGAGAGGGAGTCCCATAGGGGTTGGGAAGGAAAGGCAGGCGGCGATGGGACTGAAACACCGACGGAAAGTAACGGTGTAGAAACAAGCTGGGTGAAGACCAGCTTAGTAGAGAAATGAAGGAGAGAGAAAAATGAGAGCCAGACACAGAGAATGAATGTGGAGGAAATAACAAATTTTCATTTTCCTGTTTAATATCTAAGGTGATCCTGTGATGAATTCTCTTCAGTTACCTTCGTTTTATAAATGAGAAAAATGAAACAAATGAGAGACAGCATCTTGCTTAGGGCAACACTGCAAAACCATTTATGGCGGAGTTTCCATTAATATACAGACCTTGAGATTTCTCAGGCCGCCCCACTGAGCTCCACATTTTACCACTCTGTCTTTGACTGAAGTAAAAAATAAAAACTTCACAATTTAAGGCAATTATTGCTCATTTAATGTCTGCAGAACCACTTTGTTAGCAAGGGATAGCACAGTATGTGGGCTTCGCATTCCAAAGCTATTGCTTTCAAACTATTTTCTGGATTATATCTCTACACAAACTGCTTATATTTTCTTATTTATAGATATTTCAGTTACCTCTTATTCTCTATACATTTAAACTGAAATATCGTAGAATGATAGGACTTTAATCGTTAAATTATGACCCTTTCTGTCTTGGCGTGTACGAAGCCGCCAACATGGAAAAGCAATGTGAGGACTGCCGGCTGTTTATTTTATTTTTATTTAAGGACTGGTATTTGACTCTTGCCTGAAAAGACTAAATATGAGACACTGCGACTGGCCAGCTGTAGTGGGAAGGTTGAATAAGGAGGGTATCGCTGTGAGAAAGCTGCCCTTCCACCAAAGAGACATGTTTTTCAGGGCTTATATATAGACCCTATGGAAAAATCCTGCTTGTTTGTACCACCTGAGGGGCAAGAGGGTGCAAAAATTGAAGCCTGGGACAGGAGAGTCTTCAGCAGGAAAGAGCCGTCACTGAAGCTGCAGAAGGAAGGAACCTCAGGTGAGCCACACAAGCTTGAAAACCAGGTTACTTCCATGCCCAGTGCACCAGCAGCAGACTACATCTGCCCTAGACAAGGAGCACGTTGCCTTCCCTCCAGCCCAGGAGAGTGATGGCGCTCAGAGAAGCTGCCCGTGTGCATCTCTTCTCATCTTTGTGCTCAGAGATGCGTATGCTGGTAGCATCAAATCAGCTATCACAGGAGCCTTTCTACCAAGGACATCAGCAAGCACTACGGATCAAGATCTCTCTTATTCTTTGGAGAACTGGCTGTTGAACATTTATCAGCACCGTTGCTTTAACCTCCTCTTTCCTTCACCCTGGCCATGAAGGGGGTCCCAAAAAACCACAAGGTGGAGGAGGAAAGGGAAAAGGAGGGATTCTCCACACACGACTTTCAAGCCCAAAGTAGCCCCAAGTTAGGGAAAGCAGAGAAACTGAACAATCAATGAACTTGGAGGCATAGACTGATTGTTGGCTAGTGAACTTAATGAAAACTAGGAGGGATCCTCAAAGACTAAGAGACCTGACAGAATTTCTTCAGGGGCTAGAAAGGAGGAAACTGTCAAGGGGTGTATAGTGAGTACAGTAAGTGAATAATAAGTATAGTTCATATTTTTATATATTAAATGCATCTTTTTAAACTGGTTACAACTTGATGATACTTTCCCATGGCAATTGAGTCAAAGTAGTGTGGTATTTTTGTGACTTAGAAACGACATGGTTAAATATCATTTTATATATCAGAGGACTACTCTTCTCCCTAGTTACTCTGAAATAAATGCTCCCTGTAGCTCTCCTCTGAAGTTTCAAAACAACCATTTCTCTAGGAGTCTGTGGTTTAAGAACCTTAAAATTAGAAGAAACCTTAAAATAGTAATATCCATGTGGGGACTAAGGTTTCTGTGTTTCATCACTGAAAATAGCTAGAATGAGGACAAAACAGATGAGGGGTTGTGTTTCCACCCTGTATGTCAAAAGCTTCAAGGGAATGCGACTTCAATCCTAACAGTGAGTAAAGGTCAGAAAATCTCTAGAAGATAACCTTCCTTGAACCCATCAGAGAGCAGCCAAGTGTTCCGAATGATGAAGGCTGCTCAGACTGTCCAAGGAAATTAAGGGTGCACGAACTGTTTTGCCTTTAGCGGAGTGTGGGAGAAATGGGTGGCCCTTGTAAAAGAGGGTAAGAAGAAAGCAGCTACAAAGTTTTAACAAATTCTTAAAAGCCATGTGTTGGCCCAACAACAGCCTAGAATAACTGGGAGCTGGGATGTGAGAGGAGTCTAAACTCACTTTCACTCTTTCTCAAGCTTCCACCAGGTGCTCCAGAGGAGGACAGGGCAGGGGGCTGGGGAGACTCCCCCCTGGATGGTGCAGGCATCCCAGTGATGATCAGTGGCTGCTGGGGGCAGCTAAGAAATATCACCCACCTCCTCAGACCATTCTCTATGTGAAGTCAAAGCCTATGGTAAAGGGAGATGACCCTCCAGCTTCCAGCACATGCGAAGACTACTGCTTCTGGAAGAGGCGTGTAAGCAAAAGACATCTAAGAATGCTTGGTTCCTGCCCCCTGAGTGCACAGGGCTTTCTGAGAAAGAGGGAGGATCAGAAGTGGCTTCTGAAAGCTGATGATGGAGTGGAAACACTGAGAAAATCCCTCTGTCACCTGAGCTCAACACCAAGCACAAAGAGCAGCAGTCCCCTGCTGCAGGAACTTGAAGCCTGGGTGCACTGCCAGTGAGGAAAGTAACCACAGAACCAAGCTCAGCTCAACCAACCAGGCTGAATCAACCTTCCACAAGAATGGTCTTAGAGGAGAAGAGATGGGCCAGTTTGGGGGTATAAACAAAATTTGCCACAGTCTCTACCATTTTATTCTATACAATGTCCTATATTCAATTAAAAAGTGAGAAACACAATAAAAGCAAAGTTAAAAAATAAAGTGTGAGTTAAAGAAGTCAACAGAACAAAATTTAGAGAAATCCAAAATGTTGGAGCCATCCAACAGGGACTTTAAAATAACTGCTTATTATGTTAAAAGACAGAGTGGAAAGTATATAGTTCAACATGTATGACTAGATAGGGAATTTCAGTGAAAAGTTGGAGACTAAAAAATAATTAAATAGAAATACTATAAATTAAAGAATAAACAGTATCAGAGAAGAAGAACTTATTCCATGTACTTATCAGCAGGTTGGGCACAAAAAAGGAATTAGTGAATTTGAATTAGTAACAGAAATTTTCACACTGGATTATAGGAAAAAATAATATGAAAAAATAGAGCATTCAAAGGCTGTGGGACATCAAATTGTCTAACATAATTGGAATTGGAATTTTAGAAGGAGAGGAAAAGAGAGGAAAAAGAGAAGCGAAGAGATAGTGAAAAGTTAATGAAGAAACTAAACCACAGATCAAAGAAGCTCAGAAACATCCCCCATCCCCTCCAAAAAAATACCCTCCACAACTAGCCACAATGTAGGAAAACTCCAGGAAACCAAAGATAAAAAGACAAAGCACTGAGGAACTTCACCCACAGAAGAACAAGGAAAACTTACAGAAGTTTTCTGATGGGAAACTGTGGATAAATAAGCAGACTTGTACTACAAGAAACATTAAGAAAATTCCTCAGGTAGAGGATCATGATAGTGGATGGAAATTTGGATCCAAATAGAAATGAAAATCACTGGAAACAGTAAAAATGAGGATAAAGATAAAACATAGTTTGTGTCATTCTTAATTGCTTCAAAAGAAAAAATTTTTTTTAAACATCTTTATTGAAGTATAATTGCCTTACAATGGTGTATTAGCTTCTGCTTTATAACAAAGTTAATCAGTTATACATATACAATATGTTCCCATATCTCTTCCCTCTTGCATCTACCTCCCTCCCACCCTCCCCATCCCACCCCTCTAGGTGGTCACAAAGCACCGAGCTGATCTCCCTGTGCTATGCGGCTGCTTCCCACTAGCTATCTATTTTACATTTGGTAGTGTATATATGTCCATGCCACTCTCTCACCCTGTCACATCTCACCCCACCCCCTCCCCATATCCTCAAGTCCATTCTCTAGTAGGTCTGTGTCTTTATTCCCGTCTTAACAATGTATTGCACAGTTCATGACAAGTGTAGAAGTAAAATGATTAAAGCAATAACATAAAGCATGAGAGGGGAAATATGGACGTAAAATGGTATAAAGTTCTTATGACTATATGTGAAGTGGTGTAGTATTATTTGAAGTTAGATTATGATAAATTAAGAGGTATCTTTTAAGCCCTATATCAGCCAGTAGAGATAAAAGAAAATCATAAAAATATTTGTTAACCAAAAAGAAGTTAAGTAACAAGGAAAAAGTAACAAAGAATAGATGGGGAAATAGAAATAGCAAAACGGTGTGTTAGATTCCAACCATGTTAATGATTACATTAGATTTAACTGATCCCTCAATTTTACTTCTAAGTATTTACCCAGGAGAAATGAAAACTTATATCCACACAAGGCTTGTACATGAATGTTCAGTGTGATTGAGAAGTTCTTTATCTTAAATATAGTGTCACACAAATGTGTACACTTGTCAATTGTGTACATTTTAAACTGTAACACTTTAAAGGGGAATATTTTACTAAGTATAAAATATACTACATTAACACTCACTTAAAAATCTAGAATAGGTAAAAATATTATTTCAGAAGCTATAAAATAAAACATATAAAAATTATATCAAAAATTTCAAAAAGTATTTTTAATCATTAAAATATAATTTTATTTTATTTTGGGTATCATTTATTCATGATCATGATTTGTGTATACTTGCCTATGTGTATGAGGAAATGGTGTAAATTTTAAAACAACAATTTAATAATAACAATATTGACTGTTCCCTAGAAGTTACGTATTCATCATTAAACAATCAATGCTCCTATTAGGACATATGCAGGAATAAAAAAAATTGTGACAATATTGTGACAATCTAAAATATTTTTCGTATTTTTCTCAAATTTCACAATGTTTTCTTTAAAATAAATGAAATGTAAAAAAATCAATGCATTTTATAATTTATAGCATTTTAGAAATAAAGAAACTAGCTAGTAATTCAAGAATAAAATGCTGCATATTGTATCTTTTAAGTGAACTTTGAATTAATTGACAAGTCTAGGAAATGCAGAATAACTTTAAAAATACGTTGCTATATCCATTGAGGTTTGCCCTTTTATGACCAATTTGCTATGTGATGCATCCTCTTTTTTTTGTCTCAAAACATTTATTTGGATTAATTTCCCCCTCTCCTCCAATACAGTGAGCCCCTAAGATCTATAAATTGAGTTTACTTGATTTAGCTTTTACCAAACATCTGGACCACATTCTAAATATACACGTAAGGAGTCCCATTTGGTGGGTCATGACCAGTCCCAGGTCAGATTAATATTGAGTTGTCCTGACTGTATATACGGTTGTTACATTTCAGAAAATAAACTGTCACTGACATCAGAAAGCTCAATGAAACAACTCTGGAAACAGAGAAGAGATAGTTTCAGTGTTTTTGTTTTTGGAGATTGAAATCGCCCCTGTCTTTATCATTATTAGCAGACCACATTTTCCTCCTTAGGGTTGGAGTATAATAGCGGGTTCCTTCTCTTATGAAGTCTCTCGCAATGGCAGTACAATTCTATACCACAAGATACTTGCTTCTCCTTTAAAACATCCACAGATTTTATATTACATCTTGAAAAAGTAATAAAACATGAGAACCAGGTTTATTTTACTGGATGAAATGAGATACTTTACTCTTAGCAGTAGAAAATGACACTGATTGTAGAGGACAGATAACGTGGTAATCATCTCACCGAAAAGTGCCATTGTTCCTGGAATTTAGACTTTGAGAATCCACCCTCAGGAGGTAAGCATAACTCTTCACTCCTTAAAGCAGGCTATGCAGTGATTTCCTTCCAAAAAGGACAGTATGAAAAGGAGGAAAAGAGCAACCTTACAGTGGAGTAATCTAACAAACACTACCTCAGCCAGGTGGTCAAGGTCAACAATAACAGTGATGATAGCATGTACCCTTGATATGATATGGTGAGCATGACTTTTATCTTTGTGATCTTACTCTTCCAAACCCATAAGCCCAGTATGGTGTTGAGAGAAACATCAGAGAAACAATACAATAAATGAAATCAAAAATTCTCTAGAAGGAATCAATAGCAGAATAACTGAGGCAGAAGAATGGGTAAGCGACCTGGAAGATAAAATAATGGAAATAACTGCCACAGAGCAGAATAAAGAAAAAAGAATTAAAAGAACTGAGGACACTCTTAGAGAGCTCTGGGACAATATTAAACGCACCAAGATTCGAATTATAGGGGTCCCAGAAGAAGAAGAGAAAAAGAAAGGGTCTGGGAAAATATTTGAAGAGATTAAAGTTGAAAAATACCCTAACATGGGAAAGGAAATAGTCAATCAAGTCCAGGAAGCACAGAGAGTCCCATACAGGATTAATCTAAGGAGAAACATGCCAAGACACATATTAATCAAACTATCAAAAATTAAATACAAGAAAAAATATTAAAAGCAACAAATAACATACAAGGGAATCCCCATAAGGTTAACAGCCGATCTTTCAGCAGAAACTCTGCAAGCTAGAAGGGAGTGGAAGGACATATTTAAAGTGATGAAAGGGAAAAACCTACAACCAAGATTACTCTATCCAGCAAGGATCTCATTCAGATTTGACAGAGAAATTAAAAACTTTACAGATAAGCAAAAGTTAAGAGAATTCAACAGCACCAAACAAGCTTTACAACAAATGCTAAAGGAATTTCTCTAGGTGGGAAACACAAGAGAAGGAAAAGACCTACAATAACAAACCCAAAACAATTAAGAAAATGGGAATAGGAACATACATATTGATAACTACCTTAAATGTAAATGGATTAAATGCTTCAAAAGATATAGACTAGCTGAATGGATACAAATACAAGACCCAAATATATGCCGTCTACAAGAGAGCCACTTCAGACCTAAGGACACATACAGACTGAAAATGGAAGGATGGAAAAAGATATTCCATGCAAATGGAAATCAAAAGAAAGCTGGAGTAGCAATTCTCATATCAGACAAAATAGACTTTAAAATAAAGACTACTACAAGAGACAAAGAAAGACACTACATAATGATCAAGGGATCAATCCAAGAAGAAGATATAACAATTGTAAATATTTATGCACCCAACATAGGAGCACTTCAATACGTAAGGCAAATGCTAACAGTCATAAACGGGGAAATAGAAAGTAACACAGTACTACTAGGGGACTTTAAAACCCCACTTTCACCAATGCACAGATCATCCGAAATGAAAATAAATAAGGAAACACAAGCTTTAAATGACACATTAGACCAGATGGACTTAATTGATATTTATAGGACATTCCATCCAAAAACAACAGAAAACACTTTCTTCTCAACTGCTCATGGAACATTCTCCAAGATAGATCATATCCTGTGTTACAAATCAAGCCTTGGAAAATTTAAGAAAATTGAAATTGTATCAAGTATCTTTTCCGACCACAGCACTAAGACACTAGATATCAATTACAGGGAATAAAAAAAAACTGTAAAAAGTACAAACACATGGACGCTAAACAATACACTACTAAATAACCAAGAGATCACTTAAGAAATCAAAGAGGAAATCAAAAAATACCTAGAAGCAAATGACAATGAAAACACGATGACCCAAAACCTATGGGATGCAGCAAAAGCAGTTCTAAGAGGGAATTTTATAGCAATAAAATCCTACCTTAAGAAACTAGAAAAATCTCAAATAAACAACCTAAACTTACACCTAAAGCAATTAGAGAAAGAAGAACAAAGAAACCTCAAAGTTAGCAGAAGGAAAGAAATAAAAATCAGATCAGAAATAAATGAAAAAGAAATGAAGGAAACAATAGCAAAGATCAATAAAACTAAAAGCTGGTTCTTTGAGAGGATAAACAAAATTGATAAACCTTTAACCAGACTCATGAAGAAAAAAAGGGAAAACACTCAAATCAACAGAATTAGAAAGGAAAAAGGAGAGGTAACAACTGACATTGCAGACATACAAAGGATCATGAGAGATTACTACAAGCAACTATATGTCAATAAAATGGACAACTTAGAAGAAATGGACAAATTCTTTGAAAAGCACAACTTTCCAAGACTCAACCAGGAAGAAATAGAAAATATAAACAGAGCAATCACAAGCACTGAAATTGAGACTGTGATTAAAAATCTTCCAACAAACAAAAGCCCAGGACCAGATGGCTTCACAGGCAAATTCTATCAAACATTTAGAGAATAGCTAATACCTATCCGTCTCAAAGTCTTCCAAAATATAGCAGAGGGAGGAACACTCCCAAATTCATTCTACGAGGCCACCATCACCCTGATACCAAAACCAGACAAAGATGTCACAAAGAAAGAAAACTACTTGCCAATATCACTGATGAACATACATGCAAAAGTCCTCAACAAAATACTAGCAAACAGAATCCAACAGCACATTAAAAGGCTCATACACAATGATCAAGTGGGGTTTATCCCAGGAATGCAAGGATTCTTCAATATATGCAAATCAATCAATGTGATAAACCATATTAACAAATTGAAGGATAAAAACCATATGACAATCTCAATAGATTCAGAAAAAGCTTTCAACAAAATTCAACACCCATTTATGATAAAAACACTCCAGAAAGTAGGCATAGAGGGAACTTACCTCAACATAATAAAGGACGTATATGACAAACCCACAGCCAACATCATTCTCAATGGTGAAAAACTGAAACCATTTCCACTAAGATCAGGAACAAGACAATGTTGCCCACTCTCACCATTATTATTCAACATAGTTTTGGAAGTTTTAGCCACAACAATTAGAGACTAAAAAGAAATAAAAGGAATATAATTTGGAAAAGAAGTAAAACTGTCACTGTTTGCAGATGACATGATACTATACATAGAGAATCCTAAAGATGCTACCAGAAAACTACTAGAGCTAATCAATGAATTTGGTAAAGTAGCAGGATACAAAATTAATGCACAGAAATCTCTTGCATTCCTATACACTAATGATGAAAAATCTGAGAGAGAAATTAAGGAAACACTCCCATTTACCAATGTAACAAAAAGAATAAAATACCAAGGAATAAACCTACCTATGTAGACAAAAGACCTGTATGCAGAAAAGTATAAGACACTGATGAAAGAAATTAAAGATGATACAAATAGATGGAGAGATATACCATGTTCTTGGATTGGAAGAATCAACATTGTGAAAATGACTATCACTACCCAAAGCAATCTACAGATTCAATGCAATCACTATCAAACTACCAATGGCAGTTTTCACAGAACTAGAACCAAAAAAATCACAATTTGTATGGAAACACAAAAGACCCCAAATAGCCAAAACAATCTTGAGAAAGAAAAACGGAGCTGGGGGAATCAGGCTCCCTGACTTCAGACTATACTACAAAGCTACAGTAATCAACATAGTATGGTACTGGCACAAAAACAGAAATGTAGATCAATGGAACAGGATAGAAAGCCCAGAGATAAACCCATGTACCTATGGTCATCTTATTTTTGATATAAGAGGCAAGAATATACAATGGAGAAAAGACAGCCTCTTCAATAAGTGGTGCTGTGAAAACTGGACAGCTACATGTAAAAGAACGAAATTAGAACACTCCCTAACACCATACACAAAAATAAACTCAAAATGGATTAAAGACCTAAAGGTAAGGCCAGACACTATCAAACTCTTAGAGGAAAACATAGGCAGAGCACTCTATGACATAAATCACAGCAAGATCCTTTTTGACCCACCTCCTAGAGAAATGGAAATAAAAACAAAAATAAACAATGGGATCTAATGAAACTTAAAAGCTTTTGCATAGCAAAGGAAACCATAAACAAGACGAAAAGACAACCCTCAGAATGGGCGAAAATATTTGCAAACAAAGCAACTGACAAAGGATTAATCTCCAAAATATACTAGCAGCCCATGCAGCTCAATATCCAAAAAACAAACAACCCAATCCCAAAATGGGCAGAAAACCTAAATAGACATTTCTCCAATGAAGATATATTCTGGTGATGGGAGAATATGTGTTAACCCCACCTTTTACCCTGGCTGAACAGGGAGACCCAAACCACGTGGAGGGCAAACTTCCATCCAACCAGCCCTTTACTATGTTTGCACAGACCCCTCACCCCCAACTCTAAAAGCCTGGCATAAGGAAAGATGTGCTCATGTCCAAGAACTAAACAAAAATGCTTTCGTAGCTGCTGTCCTATACAACATATCCATCTCACAACAGAATATCATGAGGTATGACAGAAGTCAAGAAAATACTCACTCTGAAGAGACAAAGCAGTCCTTGGATTATCAGAACCAAATGTGGAATTTAAGATAACTATTATTAATATGTTACAGCCATTAATGGAAAAGGTAGACAGTATACAAGAAGGGACAGATAATTTCAGGTGACTGGCAACTGTAAAAAATAATCACATGGAAATGTTATAAATGAAAAAAAAAGCAACAGAGATGAAGAATCCTTTTGTCAGTCTCAATGCAGACTCTACAAATCTAAATAAAAAACAATGATCTTATACATAAGTCAATAGAAATTACCCAAAATAAAACATACAGAGAAAAAAAGAATAAAAGAACAGAGCAGAGAGTTCTAAATCTACTGAAAATTTTCAGGAGGCCTAATATATGTATAATTGGAATCCCAGAAGAGAGAATAGGCATAAACAAATATTAGAAGAAATAAGAGACAAGGACTTTCAAAATTGTTTACAAACACAAAACCAGATAGCCAAGAACACCAGCTGGAAAAATACCACACAAACAAAAAAAAACAAACAAAACAAAAGTTAAAACTAAACCAAAACCAAAACCCAACCTGAACAATAGAAAAGCTAAAGTAGCTATATTAATTTCCAATGAAATTGTTTACAGAATGAGTAATATTTTCAGGGGTAAAGACATACATTTTATAATGATAAAGAGGCCAACTATCCAAGATGTCATAACAATTATATAACAAATACATATATTGGTAATTTAGACAGCATTTTTATGTAATGCTTGCATAGAGCACACATGTTTCAGTGCACATGCTGCACTCAACTCAAGCATTCTCTCATCTCCTTTCCTCAGTGTCTCTATCACTGTCACCACCACGTTGCTGTTATCTACATCAAACTGTTATGGAAATGTTTTCAACTTTATTAATTTATAAGCTACAGATTTTCTTTAGTTATTTGTTCATGATTAATTCCCATATATCCCACAATATCTTCCATTTCTTCCTGGGGTATTTTGTTCTGAGTGTTTCTAGAGAGGGTGTTTTTATTTCATGCTAACATCTAAATGATATTTAACTGGACATAAAATTCTAGTTTGCTTCACACAATATGTTTCCTTCATCTCTTTGAAAGTACCATTTAGTTGTCTTCCTTTAATTACTATTTCTATCGAGAAGGCTAACAAGACTTCCTTTCAGGTGTTCAGTTGTTGAAACCTTGAAAGACTTGACATTCTCGTCTTTGATGTTTTAAAATTTCATTCTCATAGGTCTAGTGTGGATTTTTAAAATCTGTATCTCCTATACAGCTCTCTGTGCCCTCCTGTAATCTGTGGACTTTCATCTCTCTTTCATTGGGGTTTGATAAACTTTCTCATTTATCATTTGTACTAGTATCCTATTGCTGCTGAAACACATAATGGCAAACATAGTGGCTTCAAACACAGACACACACACATACACAGACTTATTCTCTTGCAGTTCTGGAGGGCAGAGTCTAAAATCAAGGTGCTAGAAGTACTGTGTTCCCTCTGGAGACTTCGGGGCTTTTCCAGCTTCATTCCTTGGCGTGTGCCTCCTTCTCCTCCTAACTCCAACCTCTTGCTTTCATCATCACACCTACTGCTCTATACCCAGACCTCCTCTGCTTCCTTCTTGTAAGGACATATGTGATTACATTTAGGGCATAGCCGGATAATCCAGGGTCATGACTCCATCTCAGGATCTTTAGTTTAATCACGTCTGTGAGTCTTGTCTGCCATGGAGGGTCACATTCTCAGGTTCTGGGGATTTGGACACAGCTACCTTTTGAGGGACGGTTATTCAGCCTCAACATCACTACTTTGAATAGTCGCTCCTCTTAGGTCTTGTTTGTTATTTTTCCTCTACTTCTATGACACATTTTTCTAATGCTTCTCTGTTCATCCGTATCTTTAAACCCAAAGTATTGGCATCCAAAAACTGCTAGGTTTCTCTTACATCCTATCCTCCCAGTCTCAGGAAAATCTCTATTTTTCTCCTCCACCTGCTTTCTAAGGAGTCCCTGAGCTCTTCTCTCAGGGATACACAGAATCATCTCTTTAAGGGACTTGGGTTTTACAGAAAGAAAAGAAAGAATAAGGAAAGAAGGAAGGAAGGATGCAAGAAAGGAAGGGAGGAAGAAAGCCTTGCTTCCAAGTACATTGTCTTTCCTTCTTGCCATAAATATTCTCTGAGAAAGAAGCATATTGTCTGACCATCTGCTTGAAATGGAGGGAAGTAAAATAGGGAGAAAACACACACACAACTCCCTGCAGTTGGAAGTAAAAGAGCTGAGTTTAAATCTAGGTTTGGAGCTTAATGTGTAAAGCAGAGATAGTGATGCCTACCTCACAAGGCTGTTAAAAAATAATCATTGAACCTGAAAGTTCCATGCAAATATATGTTGTTATTGTTTTATACTGTTAAGAACAAAACAATGATTATGTTCCTCATTCATTTTTGTTGTCTTTTTTTTTTCTGGTTGTTTTTGACTTGTGATAAAGACAACTGTGGCTGAGTGAGTGGAAAATCTATTTGTTCTTTTAAAATTGAGGGAAACACGGTTCAAAAGCCATTTTTTAATTTTCATGAAATAGCAGTGGATTGACCTCCACTAGATTATTTTGCTGCAAAGCTATGTGAGACTAACCTCAGTGAGGCAATTGATTTTCTCATAGTTCCTTATGAGGCTTGTTAGGCAGGTTTCACTGTAGAGTCCATTACTGCATGGAGAGCCATTGACCCTTTTTACGACTGGCAATATAAAAGGTTCATTAGCTTCCCGCACCTACACCATTCAGAGAGCCAGGGCCCAGGGACCAGGGCAGGCGCTGGGCAGAAGCTTTTTTCTTTCTGCTTAGTAGCACATTTTAATGGACAGTAAACCACCACCTTCACTTGTCTGCCAAGGAATCCTTTGCCAAGGAACAAACACACACACAGAGGACATTAGTGACCTGTTCGTTTCCTTCTTGGTGTGGTTATTAAAATTTCACAGTGGCAAAGGCAAGAGATGTTTAAAGAGATGTGGAGGTCAGCTATCTTCCCTCCTCCACTTCATGGACATATAACACAAACTGATCAGTGAAATTTTGCTCACTGATTTAGTGTAAATATTTTCCAACTTAAGTGTACATGTTTCTTATATTTTAAACTAGCTTTTCCTAAATAAAAGAAAACTGGGGATATATATATATATATTTACATATATATGTATATATATATACACACACATATATATTATATAGAAGCATTACTAGAAAGAAAAATTTAAGAGCTGAGAAGCTCTTTTTCTTCTTAAATTGCCAACCAAATATTTGGGGGAAGTACATTTTTTTTAAAAATCTTTATTGGAGTTTAATTGTTTTACAATATTGTGTTATTTTATGCTGCATGGAAGTACAGTTTAAATTCACTAGTGACATGGAGCTCTGGTCTTCCTAAATAAGAAAGTTCACAAAACACTCAGATAGATTTCAGATGGCCTGAAACTCCCAGGGACTTTGATTCCTTAACTGTTGCACTGAAATTCAACATTTGATTCACTTTTAAATTGTAATATATAAGAAATAAGAAATAAATATATATTCCTTGGAAAAAATATAACATGCAGCGTAATAAGAAACTATAAAATTGTCTAAACTATACTGTGTAGAATTTTAAACATTTCTATGCATATACTTACTTGTATATAGAAGTTTTGTTTAAGGACTTCCCTGGTGGCGCAGTGGTTAAGAATCCGCCTGCCAGTGCAGGGGACATGGGTTCGATCCCTGGTCCGGGAAGATCCCACATGCCACAGGGCAACTAAGCCAGTGCACCACAACTACTGAGCCCGTGTGCCACAACTACTGAAGCCCACACCCCTAGAGCCTGTGCTCTACAACAAGAGAAGCCACTGCAAGGAGAAGCCCACGCATAGCAACAAAGACCCAACGCAGCCAAAAATAAATAAATAAATTTATTTTAAAAAAAGTTTTGTTTATTGTTCTATGTATACCAGGAACAGCGTTTCTGATTAATGAATTTAATCTAATCATCATTCTTAATGTGCATTATTATTATATATTATTATTATATATCAATATAAATTTTATATATAAAATTGCATGAATTCACATGAAATTTTAATAAATGTCCTGTTATGTTCAGCTTTATTTTTTCCATCTCCTTTTCCTTTTCTTCTTCCTTATAATTTTGCTATTTTAAATATGAGTACAGTAAACATCCATAAAGAAGGCATTATGGTGGAGTATGCAGGCATACGATGTGTGTAGACTGGGTTTGCATCCCGGCTTCATTCTGTAGATAGCTATGAGAAATTGGACATGTTTCAAAACTGCTCTGAGCCTTTAGTTTCTTCATGTGCAAATGGGGATAATACCCACAGGGCTTCGTGACAATGAACTTATACCACTTGTGAGGTGTTTAGCACTGTTCTTCGAATGCGGTAAATGTATTGTAAATGGTAGCCATTATGCATTAATTCAATGCATAATTGGACGTTTCTCTAACTACTTCTTTGGAATAAATCCCTAGAAGTAGAACTGCTGCTTTCCTAGTAGGATTCTTACTTTCGAAAAGTCATTTGATGTACACTTAAGTGGTCTGCCAGAAAGCCTGTGCCAATTTGCACCCTAAACAGTGTGCTTACATGTAAATTTTCACTTATTCCCTCAAATATTAGGTATTTTCATTGATTAAAACATTTAGTAAAAGATTGTCCCATTATTAATTTCCATTTCTTTGGTTGCTAGTGAGATTGCACTTTTTAACAACACTTATGTGTGTTCTCAGCATCTGTATTTCTTCTTTAGTGGTTTGTTTATTCATGCATCAGCCTGTTTTTCTATTGATAACAATTCCTGTAAGTAGTAAGAATTGTAACCCTTTTTGTGACATAAGTTGCCATTTTTCTTTCAGATTTTTGTTTACTTTTCATCCTTACTTATGTTTGTTTTTTCAGGGCTATACAGGTTTTTCAATTATTTATGTTATCAAATCTCTTAGTCTTTCTCTCTAAGATTTCTGCCTTTGGGGTCATAGTTGGAAAGTATTTCTCCATCCTCTAGTTGAAATCAGAATGCCCTCAGATTTGCTGGGTTGTTGCTTTGTTTTTATTTAGAATTGCCAGGGAACACCTGCTTTTGTGAGAAGATTCCAAAAATGTTATACACTTAAACCAACTGTGCTAAATATTGATGTGGGTCACCAAAGGTTGGAGTGGTTTTAGGGGTCAAGAATTAGTGAGAACATGCCCAAATATCAGTGTGAATTATTGTATTTGTGACTTTTACACAGAGGCCAACGATCTCCATTACGGATGGTGTTAACGCAAACATTTCCTGGAATCTGGTTGAATATATTCCATACCAGATTTTACCTAGCTGTTAATAGAACAAAAAGAGCAGGAACATTTCTTTAACCCCAAGATTATATAAATATTAATCTATATTTTCTTCCAAAATATGGTTTTTAGTATAAAATTCAGTCTTTAATCATGCAAATATTGTCGTGATAAAGCTAACAAGAAAAATCTATAATTTTATAATTTTTCTGTTGGCAAATTGGCTCAAAATGCATTTTAAGAATATCCATTTATCATTGATTGAGATAGCATCTACTCGCCGTTTTGATGAATATTAAATTTTGCTTTTGTAATTAGACTTAGTATTATTAATTAGATATTATTTTAAATTAGATGGTCCATAAATAAAGGAAAATACAATATTTTCCTTAGGTCAGTACTTCCTAACTTAAACTCCTCCACATATTTCAACACTTTGCTTTTTTCCTGCAAAGCGTTGTTTAATTATATGAAACTATGGATTTATGACCCCATGACTATGGAAAAACAACTTGTCTTTCTACTACAGTAGCTCGTGGAGCAATGTTAAAACATTAGCACAAATAGCCACAAGGCACATTCAATTTCAAAATTATGTTAGGAAAAGTGCATTCATGTCTCCAGTTCTCTACCTCACTCCCTCCTCCTCTCTCTTTATACGGAACTGATATGATTACAGTAGAGGACTCTGTAACTTCATATTCATAGTAATTGCCAGGCACTGTTCCTCAGCCTCTATGGTCATATTGTTTTTATACCTGGGGCCACCTGATATATAGTCATGGACGAATCTCACCTCCGTTCCAAGGATTAATTTTAACCATATGTGGAAGACATTTATTGTATCTAGCCCAACAGCATACAAGTTACTTTGAGTGGAGCTGTACCTATTTACCCAATTCTGAGAATTTCACTTCTACTTTCTTCAGCTGACTTAGAAATTTTCCTGATTGCTAAGTGCTTCTATGATTTGGCTCTACCTCATTCTAAGTAAATGCTTTCCTTCTTACTACTACCCTTCTCCCCACCCCAGACTAAATTCTGTACCAGAACCTAACCCAGCATAGGGTCCTCTGGCCAGACTTCCCTGATGCTATTGGTAGAGTCACCTGCTGCCTAACATTTATTCACTAAATATTAAATTATGTTGGAATCTTTGACACTGAGCTGGCTCTCATTACTATTTAGTTGGACTCTTTGGATAGCTGTGTTCTCAATATGACCTAGTTCCTTTCTCTTCAACTTGTGTTGTACATCAATAAATACCTCTAGTCCTTTGCTTTTGTCCCTCCTGATCTTTCTTGCCCTGCCATAGTTAACGTTGTTCTGCCTGATTCTACATTATGATATGTCCATTTTTAACACTGCATCTTAAAATTTAGTTTTCAGTTTTGTAGATAATTTTTTATTTCTCCCAATACAGACTAATATAATAAAGGTAAAATTGCATTCCTACTGTCAGAAGGAAAAGTAAAGTCTTTTAGGTAGTCTCAGAAAGTGAAGTTATGTGATATTATGGTATATTTTCCTTTGTGATAGCATTACCTAGTGAATTTAGAATGGGCTGCAGAGCATGGTAAAATTAGAGCTAATTTCTAGATTAAAAGTGGGATTACCTAGAACTTTTTCTTTCATCTCTGACATGTAAAGAGCTTAAAAGTTGTCACTCCTATCCTTATAAAATGAAAAATCTGAACAAACTGAATATCAAGTACTTTTCTTGGATTCCTCAGAGAACTGAGGTCACAAGGCAAAGTACCACCCCAAAATCCGGAGAGATAGGAAAATCCAGAGAGTTATAGATGAAATATACTTATTTATCTGGAGCAGAAGCCTCTGGAGATTTGAAGTGGTAGAATACTTAAGGGGGGTTGGAACTAAGAAACACTCCTGGAGTTCACAGCCCAGAGACACAAACCCAGTGAGAATCTGAGATTTATTCATAATATTATGAAATGTTTCTGCTCTCCCACACCCTATTACCACACCAACAGAGCTCCAGTTACAGCTGAAAGAGCTGCAAGGTGCAGACTGTCTCTGAGGAGAAGTATTTAGGGAACGCCCAAATTAACAGGGAGACAAAAGCAGGGACACCAGAGGAATTTGAGGTCTTTGGCACCTACAACTGCAGCAAAGATGAAACAGCCAAACTTCCAGCCAGAACACAAAACTTCACCCTAATGTCCATTTACATCAGATCCTCTTATCTGGTACATTGTGTCTGAATTTCAATGAAAAATTACAAAAGGTAAGGAAATATACAGTTAAGAGACAAAACACACACCAGAAGCACACACAGGTAGGTGTTGGAACTATTAGATAAAAAGTTTAAAATAGCTACTATGATTAATACATTAAGGGCTCTAATGGAAAAAAGCAACATGTAAGAATAAATGAGTAATATTAGCAGAAAGACAGTCTAAGGAAAAAAATCAAAAGTAAATGTCAGAAATAAAAAGAAAAAGTAAAAGATGGGCTCATAAGTAGATTGCTTATGGCTGAGAAAAAAATTAGTGAATTTGAAGATAAGTCAATAAAAATTTTTCAAGCAATAATGCAAATAGAGAAAATTAAAACAAAACAAAACAAAACAAAACAGAATATCTCCAGATCTGTGGGACAACTTCAAAGTGTATAACTGGTATACCAGAAGAAGAAGGGAGAAGCAGATTGGAAAAAATATTTGAAGTAATGATGGACAAACTTTTTCCAAAATTAATAACAGATAACAAGATATAGAACAAGGAAACTGAGAGAACAACACATAGGATAAAAATTTAATAAATTATACCTAGGCATAGCATATTCAAACTTTAGAAAACCAAAGACAAGGAAACGATATTGAAAAAGTCAGGGAAAACAAAACATCTTAAATGTAAAAGAAAAAGGGTTGTCATCAGAAACTGTACAAGCAAGAAGAGACTGGAGTAAAGTATTTAAAATGTTGAAAGAAGAAAACCCCTCACCAACTCTCAATTATCTATCCATCAAAAATTTTCTTCAGAAGTGAGAGAGAAATAAAGACTTTCTTAGACAAAAAAAGTTTTGAAAGAGTTCATCACCAGAAGACCTACAATGAAAGAAATGTTAAAATAATATTTTCAGGGAGAAGGAAAATAATTTCGATCATACACTTGGCTCTGCATAAGGAAAGTAAAAGCATCAGGGTAGGAATAAGTAGCAGTAAAAGTCTTTTATTTTTCTTATTCTTAATGATCTAATGATCCCAAACTGTTTGATTAAGGTAATAATAGTAACAATTTATTGGGTGATTATATTATACAAAGTAGGTGAAAGATTTGTACACTGAAAACTATAAAACGCTGATAAACAAATTGAAGAAGTCATAAACAAATAGAAAGATTTCCCATGTTCATGGATTAAAAGAATTAATATTGTCAAAATGTCCATACTACTCAAGGTGATTTATAGATTCAATGCAATCCTTATTAAAATTCCAATAACATTGTTCTCAGAAATAGAAAAAAAATCTAAAATTCATACAGAACCACAAAAAAACCATAAATAGCCAAAACAGTCTTGAGAAAGAAGAACAAAGCTGGAACATCACACATTTATTTCAAAATATACTACCACAGTATAGTAATCAGACAATATGGTACTGGTGTAACAGACATAAAGGGCAATGGAACAGACTACAGAGCCCAGAAATAAGTCCATGCATTTATGGTGAATTGATTTTGGACAAAGGTGTCAAGAACACATAATGGGGAAAGACAGTCTCTTCGGTAAATGGTGTTGGGAAGACTGATTTTTCCACATGCAGGAGAATGAAATTGGACCCTATTCAATCCATATACAAAATCAACTAAATATAGAAGAAATAATTAAAAACTGACACTATAAAACTATTAGAAGAAAACATAGGAAAGAATTTTCATGACTTTGGCTTGGTTTTTCTTTTTGAATATGACTCCAAAAGAAGAGGCAACGAAAGCAAAAATAGAATTACATCAAACTAAAAATCTTCTGCACATCAAAGAACACAGTCAACAGAGTGTAAAGATAACCTACGAAAGGGGAGAAAATATTTTCAAACCATACATATGATAAGAGATTAATATTCAAAATATATGAGGAACTCATACAACTCAATAGCAAAGAAACCCTATTAAAAGGTGGGTGAAAGACCTGAATAAGCGTTTCTCAGAAGGAATACACACAGATGGCCAAGAGATAGATGAAAAAATGCTCAACATCATTAATCATCGGAGAAATGCAAATCAAAATCACAGTAAGATATGACCATACACTATTAAAATGGCTATTTTCAAAAGGACAAAAGATAACAAGTGTTGACAAGGATGTGGAGAAATGGGAACCCTTGTGCACTGTAGATGAGAATGTAAATTGGTTCAGACTCTGGATAACAGTATGGAGTTTCCTCAAAAAAATTAAAAATAGAGCTACCATATGATCCAGCGATCCCTCTTCTGGGTATATATCCAAAAGAAATGAAATTACTATGTCAAAGAGATATCTGCATCCCTATGTTCATTGCAGCATTGTTCACAATAGACAAAATATGGAAACAACTTGATCTATAGATTCAATGCCATCCTAATCAAAATCCCAGCAAGTGATTTTGTAGGTATCAATAAACTCATTCTAAGATATATATGGAAAGACAAAAGACATAGAATAGACAATACAGTACTAATGAAGAACAAAGTTGGAGGATTGACACTAAGCTGATTTCAACTCTTATTATAAAGCTATAATAGTCAAGAGAGAATGGAATGGTAAACAAACAGACATATAGTTCAGTGAAATAGCATCCAAAAGTTGACAAAAATATTGCCAAGGATCAAAGGCAATTCAATGGAGAGAGGATAAACTTTTCAACAAATGGGGGTAGAACAATTCACTGTATATAGGCAAAAGCATGGACCTAGACCCCAAACCTTACAACTTTCACAAAACTAAAATTAAAATGCACCCTAGGCCAAAATGGAAATTGGAAAAAATATAAAAGTTCTAAAAAAAATAGGAAAAAATGTAAGAGACCTAGGTTTGGCAATGAGTTTAAGATAGAACATCAAAAGCACAATCCATGAAAGAAAATAATGAATAGGTTGTACCCAATTACAATGAAAAATTTACGTTCTTCGAAAGACACTCTTAAGAGAATGATAAAACAAACAACGGACTGTAGAAAAAGTTTGGGAAACACATATCTGATAAAGGAATTGTATCCAAATTATGCAAAGAATTCTTAAAAGGTAATGCCAAAAAACCAGAAAGATGTGAACAAAACCTCACCAAAGAATATATGAGGTGGAAGAGAAGAATGTGAAAAGATGCTCAACATCATTTATAATTAGGGAAGTGCAAATTAAAAGAAAAAATTACAAGCCATTACACACGTTTAGAATGGCTAAAATCTAAATCACGGACATTACCGAATGCTAGTGAGGATGCAGAGCATCAGGAACTCTCATATATTGCTGGTAAGAATGCAAAATTTTACCACCTCTTTGGAAGATAGTTTGATAGTTTCTACATAGCTACATGTAGCTTTATCATACAACCCAACTTTCACACTCTTAGTTACTTAACCAACAGAATTGAAAATGTATCTCCACACTAAGATGTACACATGGATGTTTATATCAGCATTTTTTTGTAATCACCAAAAACTGAAAGCAAACAAAATGTCCTTCAATAGGAGAATTCATAAGCAAACTGTGCTGCATCCATACAATAGAATATTATTCAGTAATAAAAAATAATAAGCTATCAAGCTATGAATAGACATGAGTGGAGCTTAATACATATTTCTAAGTGAAAAAAGCTGGTTTGAAAAGGCTACACACGGTGTGATTCCACTTCTATGAAATTCTGGAAAAGACAAAACCATAATTATGGTAAAAAGATCAGTGGGTACCAGGGACTTGGGGGCCAGTGGAAGGGTGTTAAAGAGATGAAGTGCAGGGGATTTCTTTATGATATTGTAAGGATAGACACACACAACTATAAAATACATTGAACTTTACAGCACAAAGAGTGAACTTAATGTATGTAAATTTTAAAAGAATCCTTTATGAGGTGGGAAGATTCTAGGACGGAATGCAGACAAATGAATGTGACAAAACAATCTAACTGTATTACGAATGTATCATATAACATCTCTGAAGAGGTGAGTGAAAGGGTGCTGACCTGAGTGCTGTTAGAAATGAGAAGAGTCTGTAAGGTTAAAAACAAAAGCAACTACACATAAGCACTGCATACCAGTTAGTAAAACTGTTTCCCACAGGTTAACAATTCTGATACAGTTATACAGGTGCAATGAATTAGATAATAGGTAACTAGGTGGCAGAAGGTGAGAGCCAGGTTTCTCACAGCTAGGGGAGGAGGTTACAGATAAGTAAGGGACCTCACACTTCTGGATTTCAAAACATATTACAAAGCTACAGTAATCAAAAGAGTATGGTGCTGACATAAAGACAGATGTATTGACCAATGGAACAGAATAAAGAACCCAGAAATAAATCCTTGTGGATAAGGTCAAATGATCTTTGACAAGAGTGCCAAGACTACACAATAGAGAAAGGGTAGTCTCTTCAACAAATGTGTTAGTAAAACTGGACATGCAAGTGTAAAAGCATGAAGTTAGATCCTTATCTATGTACAAAAATTAACTCAAAATTAATTAAAGACATAAATGCAAGTCTTGAAACTAAAATTGCTAGAAGAAAACATCATGATATTGTATTTGGCAATGATTTCTTAGAAATGATACTAAAGCACAGAAAATAAAAGGAGATATAGACTAATGGGACTACCTCAAACTTCATGGCAAAGAAGACAACAGAGTAAAAAGACAACCTATGGAATAGGAAAGAATATTTGTAAACCATATAACTGATAAGAGGTAATATCCAAAATATATAAGAACTTCTACAACTCAACAAGAGAAGTAATATGATTAAAAAATGGGCAAATGACTTGAATAGCTATTTCTCTAAATATGATATA